>NW_009226159.1:0-70815 GCF_000690835.1 Fulmarus glacialis | reverse complement strand
ACGAGATCCCTGTACTCTTCTTGAGTTACTTTTTTAGAGTTGTTTTGTGTAAGAGCTAGGCTCTTAAGCCTTCAGACTTATAAAAACATTGTTTAAAAATTTATTTCTCACAGAAATAGCTTAGCATCTATTTTTTTGTAGCTTACAAAAGCAGCATGCCTACAGATTTTTCTATAAAGAATGTTTCATGATGCGCCATTGATGTAATTTCCTATCACTCCTCTTCATAGCTTGCTTTCCAAAACAGTTCTTCCTTTCTTTGTGAATCCTTTTGGCTTCTGTATGTTTGCATAATGTCTATTTACCTTCTCATCTTTAAGTACATTATTTCTATTTTATCTTTTCCCCTGGTGTTCAGAACTAACCAGTCTACAGACACTCCACCAAAGCCATTTCATTGCCGCCATCCAAATGTAGGTCCTCATTAATCTCATGAGGTTTCTTCTGCTGATTTCAATGGAGGCACTGCTGCTTCCTGAGTAACAGTAACACAAATGAACAGGTATGAGTCAAGGGACTCGGCAAAAGCAGCTAGATGCAAACAGACAGTTCACCTCCCTCCGCCTCCTCTAGTGCCATGGGTCATTAAGCCCACAGGTCTTTTCCTGTAAACCACTGACTGAGATTTGAAAAGTGTGAGGAATATTCTTCTTGGGACAGAATTTAAATCATCAAGTAGTTACATGATAGCTACCACTATAAGACTGCATATTAACAAAGCTAGTCTTTATACATGCATGTAACATGAAACAAATTGAAATAGAAAAATTAACTGCCTACAAATCAATATTGCATCTGGTTTTTGCTGAATGAAATGATTACTTAAGGATATCATCCTCAATGTGATTGGGGAGGTGAATTTGTTCTATACTGACAAGGTAGCTGTGTGCACCTGGGTAGTGGGGAGGGTGAAGCAACCGTGCTGCTGTGACCTAGGACCTGAGAGCTAGAGCTGCACCAGGCAGCATTCATAGCAGAGGTTCAAGTGCTCTTCATTTCCTCAGTAAGCGTATGATGAAGTGGCATCATCAACGAGCATTTTGCTCATTATTCTAAATTTCTCCTTTAGTTTTGTATCAACAATAAGCAGAAGAAATTCCATTAAACCAAACTCAAATATATTTATCATCATAGAGTCCAATGAACAAAAGCCTTCAGAGTTTTACGTTGTTGTAAAAAGCAAACCTCTTGCTACTCTTCCATGGGTTTTTGGTAATGAAGTGGCATTACTGGCTTTGGAGGCACTTCACAGTAGCCTGTTGTGGTAGACCTTACCCAGTGCTGATCTCACTTTCCGGGAATCTAATGGAATGGCGTCTTAGGCCTCTGGCTGAGACATATTCTAGTTCCACCCATGATAACAGAAGTCCTAAAAACTGAAAATAAAGTCATTCAGACTCCTCCCTCCAGTCAGCAGTGATTAGAGCTAGTATTAGGGTAAAGTTTTCCTGCACAAAAAGAAAGCTACCCAGCTGACAAGCTGCCTCAGACTCCTGCCCATTTTCCTTCTCACAAAGGAGGGGACAAAGGTCAGTTCCTTTTGGGTCTCCTCTCCATGCCTGGGCCATCTGCAGATGTAGGGGAATAAAAATGGATTCACAGCCCTCATCCTCACTTGTAATCAAATGTGGGACTCAAATACTTCATCTCTCGTCATTCACATGTCCTACTATATTGAAGGCATCAGTATTTCAAGATTTTTTTTGGCTCCTGAAAGCAGATTAACAAACCAACCAAATTATCAAGAGAATGCCATGAAAGAAGTATCTTAATACATGGAAATTTTCTGTGTTATAAACATTAAAAACAGTCAATAATGATTCCCAGATTTTCTTTTTCACACCACAATTCTGGAATGTCCCAGAAAAGGGAACTTTAAGCAGTCAATCAACTTCGCAGTCCCGTTTTAATCTGCCTGTTACAAAAGCGAGTTGTGAATTCCCCTTCTCTTGCTTTGGTTTAACATTACACCATTTATAATCCCCTTGATTTTCCTTAGAAACATTAGTACTATTCAGGCTCATTAATGCGCAATTTTGTCTTTAGATTTCAGATAGTAACAGCCTTGCTGAGTCTTCTAAAACTAAGTTTAATGTAGAAGGCTTCACATCTTGTTTTCAGAAACTCTCTGGGATCCTCTGCTTGAAAAAAAATCTTGAATTTTTTAATTCATGGAGTAAGGTCACTTTTGTCATGCTGCTGCTAGGGTTGCATATCATCAGTTACATCTCAGAAGTCAGAGTTTTGGGGGCAGAATACTTGAGTAAATTACTGCTTCATTGCTTTCAAAACTATGAAGACAGGAATCAGAAGTCCAGTGCTTACTAATACCTCCAGAATCCTTGCAGTAAAACCCAGAGCTAACGGCAAGAGAGAAGATGGACTTTAAGACAGCTACTGTTACATTTGTCAGACCATAAGTAAAAGTCTGAGTAAGCAAGCAATGAATGAGTCGACGGCTCCCAATCTCTAAATAAGACAGAAGCCTACAAGTGCAACAGTGTGGACCCAAAGCCAATTGTCTTTGCCCGACCTATTCTGCCTCCACAGGGCCCAAGGGGATGTGAAATATCACAAGTTTGAAGTTGGAAGTGATTGGACTACGTTGCAAGACCTTTGGAGAATTTGATAATGACATATATTTTGTGATAGCATCAAGATTCTCAATCACATGAGGACTGCAAGAACATTTTTCATTTGCACAAAACTAGAGACTTGAAAATTAACCTAATCTGGGAAAGCATGTCAGGACAGAATATGAAAAAAAGAAAAAGTTTAAGCCGCCTTTTAGTACAACTGACATAGAATACTATTCCGACAATAAAATTATGACACGGGTGCTTAAATAATCCTGTACCAGTTTGCAAAGAGAAAGAAGGCACGAAAGGTTGAAGAAGAATGCTTTTATTCAGCTTTCGGCTCTCACAGTTCTAAACAGTAAACATAATTAACAATTCACCCATGGTACCGGAGAACATAGTCCTGGTATCAGTAAAATGTCTACCGTTTAAGGCACTGATAGTGGGAAGAAAAAAGAAAAAAGACAACAATAACATGGATTGCTCCTATTTAATCAGAATTTGAATCTATTATGAATATGTGCTTGCTATTCAAATGCTTAAAATTCCAAAAGCTACATTCACAAACAAATGTTTATACAACTTCAGAAATTACTGAAACAGGAATCAGTGGCTCCCCTACTTTGACTTAAGAGCAAGTATTGCATTACTTTGGAGTGGAATCAATTTTTAACCTACTAAAAGAAAACAAAACACAAATTACTTCAGCAGTATGCCTTTAAGACCCTGTGTTTGGTTACAATATAGCAAGTGAAGTTAAATAACAGCATACAAGTGCCATATACTGTCATCTTAAAAGGAGCAGTTTTACAGTATAAAAATTAGTTTAGAACATACTAAAGCCAGTTTTTGTACAAACATTCTTACAAAACTGAATTACTCAAAGAAAAAACCAAGAACATTTTAAATATGAATCACTCTTTACACGTTGTATGCATAAAATTGCTTATCTTGATGATATAAATTAGGAATACTACAAACTTTTTAAAGCTGGCATCCATATACTATTGAAATGCACACATCAGAAATACTGAAGTGTTAGTTCTGCAGAAATCCTTAAGAGTCACATTTATACTTGCCAAATAGATACAGAGTGATTTAGGTTTCTAAAGGAGCCACAGTGACCTCCCGTGGCCACTTAAGAAATCCGTGTCCTTAACCCTTTTTTTGATTTTGAACATGACATTCTTCAAAAATGCTAATAAACTTAAAGGTACAACAGTGGTTCAGGCTAGGTCTGTCCCAGGAAACTACAACATTTCAGTTTGAAATGAGTAGAAAGGAACATAGCCTTCACACAACCTAGCTCCTGGTCCCAGAAACAGTCATGTCTCCTCTCGGATTTATCAAGAACCAGTTCCAGTTTAGAGAACTGTCTTCTGTAGGTCAATGAGAGACAAGGTTCAATAGATGTTCAACACATGTTCAATATTAGGCTCCAAATACATAACTTCGGCTTTTGAGAGAACAAAGGAAGGAAATGTAAATTGATGCTGTCTGACTCAAAGTCCAAACCAGAACACAGATAAAGTTGTATGAGACGTTTTAAACCTGTGTCAAGTTCATTCGTATACAAAGCCCAAAAACATTTTAAAAAGAAACAAAGTGTAACAAAAGAATCCAAAAGTCAATTAGGTGCCTTCTTCCATTGCTCTGAAGGAACGTAACAAGCAGGAGCAAAACATTGTCTTCTATGTCATGAACAGATGAACAACGTGAGAATAACACAAAAATCACAGTAGTGACTGTCTCTCATCTGCAGTACGTTAATCAACACTTAAATTCTTCTACTGCTTATAAATCCTCCCTGTTATATCCAACTTTCTTTCCATTAAGTGACTCTCCTGTGTTTGGTGCCAGCCATGTGAAATACACCTTCACTGGATCAATATTCCAATGCTTGTGAAACGATACTGGAATTTGGTGAGAAAGGTAGCCTTTTGGGTAGTCCATTGGCCGTGCCTAAGAGGGAAGAAAAACCCAAAACCATTACTCGGTGATGAAGAATGATTTCAGAACAAGAAAGCATCACCATTCAATGACCTCTGTATCATAACAAAGCAATGTGGCATTGACAAAATACACGAGATGATAGCAAAGAGGTTTTTTACATCATTCTATTAAATCAAATGACAGGCATTACTTTAGATCTTAAACTCGTGCTGTAGTCATCATGCTATGAAGTACACTGATATTAAACATGCCCTATTTCTCAGGATTAAATGGTCACCATCTATGAAAGCAAGTGATAAACAGTGTAGTTTGTATTGCATCTTTTTAAATATACAGTTTGGATTCAATAATGAGAAAACTATTTTAAGTAATATTCTCTTGCTCTCTTAATGAGAGTTGCCAGCACTGCCAGTGTGATTGTAGGATCCTAATAAGGCCATAAGCAGCCGAAGTATATGAAGTTTTATGATGGAGAAAGGTTACCAGGAAATATTGTGGTGCCAGAAAAATGCATTGTTATTCTTTATCAGGTTATATCAAAAGAGACAGAATTACAACACAGCCACATGATGCAGCTGACTTCTTAATGCACCAAGCGTGTTTCATTTCCTCTGACAGTTTTATGGCATGCAAGTGCATCATTATACAAAAAAGCCCCACCTGTAGTAGTCCCTGGTAAAATAACTAGATTTTGCCACAAATAGAGTTTTTGTAAAGAGAAATGCATGAAAGGTGCACATTCGGTTTTTTTCTAGATGTAAAACACAAGAAGAAAATTGAGTGATTTGGATACTGAAACACTGATTTGATGTCTAAGCTAGTAACTGATTTAATACTGCACACTTCACCAACTTATGGCAGTATTAATGAATTCTACATGCTGCATTTTTCATGCAGTCCCATATACACTGCAGTCATAAAATTAGGCAATAGAATTTGACATTAAGAAATCTGAATATGTGTTGTTGCTGGTTTTTTTTAATTTTGATATTTAAACCACAGAGTGCTTATTTTTAAAAATTCCACTGGAGAAATCAAGAGGGAGCCTATTTCCCTCAAGACTTTTGAAAAAACTTTAATGAACATTTAGGTTTCAAAAACCTGAAAAATTTACTTTGGATAGAAACACGTTTTAGATATCTGAGACCAAAGATTTTTGCTGTTTGAAAATCAGTCAGCTTTTTATTGAGCTATAGACAAAATGTTGTTGTTTTGATAATTCTGAAAGAATGAGATCTGCTCTAATAACTATCATTTTTATCACATCGCTCTCTAAGAATCATACCGCTTTACAGGTATGTAAAGATATAAATTCCATTTAATTTCTTCTTCCTTACATTTTGTGGAATCAATTATTGTAATCTTTGCTTTTTTTGTGCTAGAATTTGTATTTGGTATTCTACAAAAGCCAAATATGTTGCTCTTGCCCAGATTTTGTATTTTAAGACCACAATCCTGGCTGCTACTCAACGTGGGAAGGTTCCTGTTCTCTTAAAGAGTCTCATCATGCCAAAAGCCTCTGGAACAGGTTACAGAATACGTGTCTACCTTAGCATGTAGCAAACACGAAACCAGTAAGAAAGAGCAAACACTGTTACATCATAGACACTCTAAGGATGGAGATATCTCTGCTTCTGTTTCAAAATATATACTCCGTGCAATTTCAGATTCATGTACTTCAAGGAACATTGTACATCATAATATTTCCATCAAGTCTTTAAAAAATAATTTTCTGGTTGACAGAAAATCCGGTTTTGGTTTTCTCATTTTTAAAATATTTGTTGCATAATAGTGGAATTTGTAGAATAAGAACACTCAATTTTTATTCAGTAGTTTTCCTCCCAGGGAAATACCTTTCTGTTCAAGGTATGTTAAAATTAGAATTTGTTATAAGAGACAGTAAAGATGAATTACAATTCAAATGTAATTTTCTATGTGGAAAATCAAACTGCTAGGATTTCACTTCCAAAGTGATTCATTATCAAATGCGCATCATTAAGGATTACAAGGAAATGCTTTGTTTTGTTGTATAAGGGCCATTCCTACAAATCTGTAAAATGTGTTCTGTTCTTTCCAACTCTCCTTTAATTAGGTTTTTGGGTTTTTTTAAACACCTGTGCAAGCATAAATTATTCAATAATTCTGTTGATTTTATAAGATGCGTTACTTGCTTTCTTTCATACCTATACCGAAAGGAATAAGCGATGGTAAAGAAAACATGAAAGTAAACAGGTATGATTTTATTATATGGACAAGGAATTAAAATATTGAATAGTGCGTTCTCAGTCTTCCCATTTCTCTAAATAGTAAATGTAATCAGGAAGAAAATCTTAATATAGGAAAAACTGATAATTTAAATAGCAAACTTTTCCCCGCCACTGACAGCTGCTTTGAATTACATGGCAATTTACTAATTTTCAAGTAGCCTATTACCTTAATCTCAGTTTATATTCAGCTACACAGGACTTCCCAGTTTTTAAACTAGATTAACACCTGAAAAACATCGAACACTACACTAATTTAAATGTTGATTTTTAAAAAAGTTGTGCACTGTTTGGGAAAAATCGTAAATGCTTCTTCTCTTTAATGCCATAGGAGGAAGGTAAAGTGTTTATCTGGTTTATGAAGCAGCAAATCTCTCTGGGACTCAATGCATTGTGTTTTCCACTGTGACACGACAGTTAGATTGTTAAATATTCTTTAAGACAGAAACAAGATTGAAATCTATTCTAACCCACTTCTCCAAAACTGGAGAATATAATCACAAGAAAATTATGTTTTGTGACCTCTTTTTCCCTTGTGCTAGCATAGGGCAATTTATCATATTTACACCATTTTCAGAATCCACCACAAAAGCAACAGTTCTGGGAATACTTTTACATTTTATATCTTCACTAATGACATATTTCAGAATAGTAAACACTGAATCAATAGAAAAATCAGGTAAGTCGAGAAGTCAAATTTCCTGAAAAATTTCACAGTCAGTTCACCATTACCTGAAGAAAAAGTATTGTGGTGTGGTTTTTTTTCCTTTTCTTAGAGAACATATCACAAGTATTCAAAACATGTGGCTCCTAATTCTCTGTTTTTCAAAGTCCCCATCTCTGACTGCATTTTTTATAAAATGCCTTTTATAAAGCATATTTAGAAAATGTAGTCATAGGGTAACTGAAATATCTTATGAACTATTAAAGCATTGTAGTAATCTGTGCTTTGAGAATATTCTCATTTGCTTTATCAAACTTGTTCTGGAGAGAAATAAGGTATAGCAGCAGCATCTTGGTTATAATTATTACACATTGATCAAGTTTGCAGTATTTATGAGTTTGCATATTTATGAATCCTATTTTATGTGTATACTTAAAAGAATGAAATACATTTTAAATACTCGTAAAAATAACTCTCTGACCTGATGGAAAAGTGGACTATGTGTTATAGGGATTCCTAAGCCACTGAAACACATCCCAAGGACCATATCATCAGGTGCGTCCATGCTGTAACACCGGCACTTACTAGCAAGTAGTTTCTGAACAGCTATTCTGCTGAAAACCATCCTGAATAAAAAAAGCAAATGAAACATATAAGATAATAACTACTAGAGAAGCCAAACAACTGTAAATAATAAATATTGCTAATTGACATAAAATTGCAAGACAAAATGTAGCCCTCTGGTACAACATATCTGAAACTTCAAAATTTGAGAAGTCAGTATTGACTAGTGCAACAGGCATTTTCTGAAAGATAATTACTTTATATAATGAAAATTAAATATACCAATTAGGCCAATTGTTGTTATTCCAACAATTACTTAGCTAGCCACCATTTTTACCGCAGCTGATAATTCCTCTTAAATTTGGCCAGGACTTCAAAGGGATATTCTCCTCTATCTTACTCAGTTAGTTATCACGTAGCAATTAAATGAAAAGAATTCTAAACCTGAACTGTCATTCCTTGAATCCTCTGTTCTTTCTGTAAGTGAAAAATGTTCCTTGAAGCCATCGCAAGGCTCTTCTGTTCATCCTAACTTTCTCGCTCATCTAAATAATAACCAGAGCCTGGAGCTGTTAGGTCATTATCACTAAAATAAGCCATCAATAGACCAGAAACACGATGAGGTCTTAAATTCAACAGCTGAGGGAATATACTTTTGTCTAGTATTCCATAGCTGCCTTTTCCGAAGTTATATCACCCACCCAGTCCAATCAGAATACAGGGTACGTTAGCTACTACAAGTTATACTAATGAGATTCACACTGAAATCACTACATGGCTTCATGAGTTCATTCACTATATGACAATCCTTTGCTTGACACTGGGACATAGCAAAACTTTTACAAATACTAAGGCTAAGGCAAAAAGACGGACCTGAGAATACTGTCAGATTAAAGTTGTAAAAGACTGCATCGCTATCATTGCATCTTTGAAGATTGCAGGTACCATAAAAAGAAAAAAAAAAATATGGAGAGCATAATAGGAAGTCATATCTCAGTACTCAGATCAAACGGAGAAGAAATAATAAGCTAGAGCCTTGAAAAAAAAAGAAAAAAAAAAGAAAAAAGAACAGTTGGGACTTATGACCAGCATGTGTTGCTGCACAGAAGGTGTGATGTAAATTGCACACATTTGGGGAATATACTTGCTAGCTGATTATCTGGACTGTGTCCCTTCAGTTTATATAGAGTTCTTCACTTACAATGAACCTTCTCAAAATTAGGGTATGGAGCAAGAGATATGATCTGTGCCTCTATCTGCTCAAACCTGAGAATGGAAATAACCCCCAAACTTCCACACATAGATGACAGAATAGAAACTAAGAGATAAACACTAAAAAGATACAGAAGTATAGGACTGGTAACCAAACATACCAGGACCAGTAAAAGGTTTGTTTCTTAACTCAAGCATAAACCCTACTTAAGTAAGATCTTATGCAACTATACAAAACAATGAGAAGGCCAGCCAGTTGATTTTTACTTACTCATGGATGGATAAGAATCTAATAAGTTATTAGAGCCATTACTTTTTGCAGAGAAAAACACTTAAGGACATTGAGACGTCCACACTACTTGCTTTAGACACACAAGATGGACAGATCAGTTTCTTAAGATTGTTCTTATTGCAATATGAGCTAACCTGAAAGTTCATATATGTATTAATTTAAACCAAATTTTGCATATAATCACAGGGACCCATGTGTCTCATGCATGAGATCAACCCACAATGATCTTTTTCTATGAGAAACTACTTTCCAGGACATCAACACCAAACTCCTTGCTCAGCCACCTCTCCATAAATCACCACATGAAGTTCAAAACCAGGAGAATCGCTATCATTTTTCTCCATGCTTGGACAAAGAAAGAGAACAGGAACGAATATTTTCATTGCGGCAATTTCTATCCCTAGGTGTGCTGCTTTGGGTTCTCCTGCAAACTCCACAACAGTTCAGATCATGAGTGTATTTTTTTAAGCAACTATGCCAATTGTCTCTGCTTACTACACTTTGAATCAAGTTGTAAGATGGTCTCCGAGTATGCTGAATGAATTCTATCACATGAAACAAGGCTGTATGATGTGTATCAGGAGAACATGTGGTGCAGATAACTGGTAATAGGCACTCAGTTCACAGGACCAGTCAAGCCAAAATGACCTCCCTGAAACATGCATAGTCCTCAGCACCAACTGTTTTGCTCTACAAATCGGTTCCCAATGGGCAGCACAACTCCTTACTAATTAGGACATTTCGGTCTTTGAGCATCATTATGTTTTAATCGTACTAGGAAACATCACTGTTTCTGTTGAAACCAATTTGCCTTGTAACTCAAAACATTTCAATCAAAGCAGGGACTGATGTAGATCTCAGTAAGAGTTTAAATAAATTACCCTCCTCCGCCAGTGATATAACTATATCCTCCTGTTCCCAAGCCGTAACCATAACGTTCTCCAAGAAATACTGGTTCATTTGGGTCATAGCAGCTGAGCAATTTTCGGAGTCTGAAGATACTATAACATAAAAATCCATTCAAAAAAAAAAATCATGTAGACATTCCTTTTGAAACAGACATTGCTAGCCTAAATGGCATTCTAGTAAATAGCACAAAAATGATAAGAGAAATTAAGAAATTCTACAAAAAAAAGAGATACAAACTTTTAAACAGAAATTTATGATGGGTTATTTACTATGAGATATGATCACTGAATTTGGTCAAATTAGCTTAAAATACTAGTTTCTCTGCAAAACTGAGTCTCATCTCGGAGAAAACATGAAATTATTTTTTCCAAACAATGGTAAGATCTTTGAAAATGATCTTTTCTCCTCAGGAATTGAAAAACAAAAAGTAGATTTAGTTACACGAATATTGTTTTATCTACAGTTATAGCCTCTTCCAAATTCTTCTTCTGTCACATGATTTAACGTAATTGTCTTGAACCACTTATTCTCATGTTCATGACCATGTAATCCTGCTGATTGATCACTGTGCCTTATTTTGTTTATACTGCAGTGTCAGTTTTCGTGTGAATGGGGTTTAATTTTCTAACAAAGGCAAGTCCCTGGACACTGTTCTGGGCAGCTCTGACAACTGACCCTAGCTTATGGAACCTTTCTTCTGGAACATTTATGTGAGGAATACATCTTAGAAAGTGTAGTAGCAAATGACTAAAGCCAATCAGCTCAGACCTACCTACACTGAAGAATCACAACGTGTAATCATATTCAGACTATATGATTACATAACAACACTAATACGCATAGTTTTTATCGAGTTACAAGATTACATTGTTTTTAATATCAGTCAAGGAATGCTGAAGAAAAGTGACAATTTTTTCCTTAAAGGAATATAAAGCTACATAACTAACAAAACAGCTGTATCTCTTAAATACAGAATAAGAGATGAATATTGCTAAAACTCCTGTTGACATGAACGGTGGTAATTCCTGAAGTATTGCAATGTATACCTTATCAGTGTGTCATCATCCACTATGACTAACCAAGGAGTTCTGGGAGAGCTATGATTCAAGAACCTTTCCAAAATGGCAAAAGTTTTCCCACAGTGACCTAAAGGAAGAGAAATAACAGAATATATACATTTAAATAAAATGAGATTTTGTAATAAACAATTATTCATGAATTAAATAAATATTTTACTGCACTATGCAAGACATTTTGCAAGTGACTGGCAAAATATTTGAGATGCAAGTTTAAATTACATCCTCCATTGTGCTGAATGGTATTTGTACAAATTGTTCCAACACAATCATTGCTTTCCATGCAGGAACATACTTTTGAAGGATGTTGAAGTATGGAAATTCTTTTAATTATGAAAACGTGAAAAATAAGCTATATTGCAGCCATCCTGTTAAGCTGTTGGACAATACTGGGCAAACTGCTACTCTTAATTTTGAAAAGCGTAAAGTGAGGAGACTATGATAGAAACATGTTCTGCAAAATACTCCAAGATACTTTCATAGCATTTCATGATGCATCAGGCAGGTCCATTGCTTTTATATAAATATTTAAGTCTACATTAATCTACTGTACTCATCACCAGCAACTCAGGTCCTGATAACTTCCTCCAAGGAAAGGTCTTAACATTTATCACAAGACTATAATGAAGCTGAGAGGTAAAACACCCTTTACCAGGAGTTGAGAAGTGAAAAACCCTTGTTCAGAATGAACAGGACAAGAGAAACAAGAAGTTTCAGAACTTCTACTGAATCTTCTTTAGATCTCAGAAAAATCTAATTGCAAACAGTCTTTGTTCATCTAGATTACAGTTGATTGTCTAAAGCAATTATCACTATCAATATTACAATTACTAAACAGGCATTAAAAAATAAGGATAGGATACTATATTTGAAGCTACTTCCAGCTAAAATATTTTTTTGAGAAAATGCAGTAACTTTATGTTTAAGAAATGAAGGAAGTCCTGGCTTTGCTGATTTTGTGAAACCATGAACTTAATGCGGACTGATATATGAATATTTACAAAATTAAAACCAAGATTTATTTATTATATTCCATCATGAAAGATGGATAAAAATAGTATTAGAGCAAACTCAGCACAATTTGTTTAGTTTAGAACACCAGTAGCACACAGGTCCCACTGTTCCCCACAGCAATGCTCAAAGGCTGAATGTGGAAGGTCCCTTCCCCCTGGTGTGACTAGAACTACTGGGCACGGCTTCTACAGATGATCCACACATGCTCAGCAGGTCTGCTACCTCCTGAAAACACTGGTTGCACATATCACACTGCACCTGTGCAAATGGAAATCCCTGCCTGTTCTCTCTCTGATAGACCCTGTGGAGGACAAAAAAAAAAAAAAAAGGGCAGCTGGAAAGCTGAAAATAAACCAGAGATCAGAACAACTGACCTAGTGGACCAGATAAAGCTAATAGGCCACAGCTTGGACACTTCAGAAGAATTCACCTCAATTCAGAAGGTGAGTAATAGTCTGTAACACAGACTATAAGCCTAGGAACAATAGATCAAATGAAAGAAAAAGCCCTAAAATTAGTAAACTCATGGAAACCATCATATCCATAGCCTTTTTTTCTATTCAAACACAAAGTAAATTACTTCAAAACCACATTATTTGTCATAAACAGATCTTCCAATCTTAACATTTAGTTTTTGTGCTTAAATCAAGACATACGAGGCACAAGCATATAATATTTGAATACCATATAGGGCAAGTAGTTTATGCTCAGTGACTAGCTGGCGCTGTCTGAAGTCTTTTGACATAAATCTATGGCTTCTGCTACTACTGATGATCACACTCAAGATCATCAATAACTCAAGAGTTACTACTCTTACCCAGAATAATAACACCAATTTTTGTCTCTTGGAGTATATCAGTGTACCATGCTTTCATACTCACAGTATTTAGGTTTCTACTAAAAAGAACATTTACCTACACAGATGAACTATACTCTCCATCCATTTCCTGTGTGGCAAAAGCATTCTTTTAGTTTAGGCTGCACAAACTACTATAGAAATACAGAATTTCTCAATTATATACTATACATGAAATATGCATATCATCCATAAAACTTACCATCTTTAGACAGTTATTTGCACAAAACTGACAACAACAGTCAATAGCTCACCTCTGTCAGTATTAGGTATGCCTAAATCTATAGTAGGAATGGAGATGTCTGCATAATCACTGTAGTATTCAATAAGGGCAGCTTCTCTTTCCCAAGTCTGCTTTACAACTGGTACTGCAAAACAATCGTTGACATTGAAACATAAGTAACTTGATTAAAATAAGCACTTGATCAAAACATTTATGCACCTTGTTAACTGACATATTCCTTCACGCAGTGATGAAAACGCTGTTTCAAATATGGCATCAGGGTTCAAAATATTCATTCTTTTTTCTTTCCTACAATATTTAGAGAGGAACAACTTTACATTTATATGAAAGCCAGTCAGGGCAGTTTTATTTACGTAGTAATAAATTTTCTTTTAAAATATGACTATAGTTTCATTCATATTACATTGAAAACTGTGATGTTTACATTTGTGCTAACCAAAGTATGGAATTCATTACTTTTATACTTGCTATGGTAGACTTTATAGCACACATCAGCATGAACACTATCAGAGATCAATCATTCTTCCAGTATTGAAACTGTCGCATTTTAAAAACAGCACATCCAACTGTACAGCGTGTAAAATATTCTGAATCAGAAACAGACCAAATGCACCTTTTGAAATACTACGCTTGTGTTATACAATCATATTTGACAGCAATGTCATGTTAACGCTCAAAAGCACGGGTCTCTGGAGACACACTCATAGAAGAACATTTATAGATATCACACAACCAATTTTTATCCCATGGAGATTCCTTTCAAAGGAGGACTGCTTAATGCTTCTCTACAAGAGCAATCCTTTTCTTATGTTTCCCATTTGACATAAACATTTAAAATTGATCATACAAAATTCTAATAATGATGCTATAAATGTTCAAATTATATCCAGAAGTGAATAAATTATGGGTAACACAAAAAACCAAACAGCTGCAGGTGTTTGGAAGAGAATGATCAGATCAAAATCAGTATTTTTTTTCCATTTTAAAAATTAAATGGTCAGGACTTAGATGAACAACTACTCTGAAACAATGTGCATTCTGCTGTCATTGTTTGTCTGCTTTATGCTCTCTGACACCATCCAGTAGGTCTCAGTAATAGTAGCTGGCTCTTTAAATGGAGGAAATATTTATATAACTTCCCTTTGCTGCTGTATAACTCTGATGCTTGTGAACAACTCATTTTAGCCCCTTGCTGTAATCATCCATCACCTAATTTGATGTTTGCTGCCTACTTAGTTCTCACTTTCCTCTACTCTGATCACACAGAGATTTGTAGCATTTATTATTCTTCATTGACCAATAGTCAGTTTGATAAGACTAAAATGAATTGAAAGGTGATTGTTAGGCTAGAGTAATAAGAACTCAATGCACTAATGGAAAGGCTTTAATATTCAGAAAAAATATAATTCCACTTCTGTAGCATTGTGCAATGGACGATACTGCTTTTAAAAGTTTTAGACACTTAAAACCACTCTCAAATTTTTGCATTAAAAAATCCAAAGGGAATTATGTACAGAAAATATGTTCATACAACATGACAGTGGAGTTTTGAAATGCAAAGCCAGGAAGTTCACAATACATTAACTCTACATCCTATGTACTAAAAAGTCACATTACATCATATAACAACTGCATAATCATGAATTAATTGACAGAGAATGCCATGTAAACTTTTTCTTCCTCCCAAATAGAATAAAAAAAACCAAGTAGGTTTTTTCTTATTTTGTGGAAATGTTCTATTTCAAAAGTGCTTCTCAGAAGAACAAAATCAGAAAGCTTTCAGAAAGGCCCCAGTACAGAAGTGTCACAGATGTACAAAATGCTTCCAACCTTCACCTGGCAGAAGAGACGCACCTGTAAAGGCTGTTTCACCTTTCTCCAACCAAGGACCTCAACCTCACTAGGGTGCTTTATCATACAGAACTATTTGCTGTTACAGACTGAGCATCTCAACTTCTTCAGTGGAGTCCCCCTTTTTTGTATAAATGAAAAAAGTTCACTGAAGCAAGGACCTGAGTCTCACCTCAGTTAAGTGGTCTAACAAGGGGGCTACTAGCTAAAGTGTCCTTCTCTTTTCCTGGCTTGTTTTGACAGAAGTGTCACCATCCAGACTCATGTCTATTGGAAACTGAATCCCACAATACTTCGTAATTTCTAACAACTCATATGTTCCAAAGAAACAACAACTGTATGAAATTTCTGACTAGCTGTTGATGCAAATATTTATCAGTATGTATTAATACTTGTGATCACATGGAATTTTTAATACTGCACTAGAGAGATACTTATAGAAGGTCAGCTCTAAGCTCTTAATTATATTTTATTTGTGCTACTTCTAGAACCGTGATGCATGTTTGCAGTCTTGAAATTCTCTTATGTAACCATATACAGTATGTGTATGAAGGGGAGTTATATCTGAATAAGTTCCAAAGTAAAATTTAGCACATCGAATTTCAAGCCTTAATGTTGCACTGATGTAGTTTTTGGCATACAATAAAAAATGACTTACCAGGTAAAAGGAGCTCTCTGAAGCTGGCATCCATTAATCTTTCAAAATCTTGAGTAAGATTATCCTCTATTGCATAACACTGGAAGCTGTGAGGAAAGTTGAAGAATCTTCCTCAGTCTTCAACAGGTGTTTCTTGAACGATGTTTACGCTATCTTTTTGAAGCCTTACATTCTTTACTGACTTTCTAGTTTGTTTTTTTTTTAATTTTAATTTCGATGTAAGAAAATAAACATGGATCCAGAAAGAACTCTTCAGTGAACTCCAATTACAGGGTAGTCAATTTTGTTTTGTCAAAAGCTACTTCCTAAAGATATCCTAATGACTAGGTGATTAAAATACTGGACATGTGCCTTCATCAAGTGCAGTAATATCAAGAAAAAAATTACATAAATCTTATTTTGAAAAAAAGAGCAACAACTGGCTAAAAGTCTATATATAAAAGTGACAGAACCTACAGTTTTGGATGCATTAGCAAAGGGGGATTGGTTAAGAAAAGAGCTTTTATCTTCATCCTGTCCTCTAACAATAGGCTTGGCAAAACCCCCACAAAATTTGGTACAACTACTAGCCATTACTTAATTTTCAATTTTTTAGCTGATAATGATCACTTTAAATTAAGCTTATGAACAAAGTAAGCCTAATGGCGCAATATGACGTATCTGGAGTATTCAAGGGCACACAAAATTCAAGTAAATTCCTGGAAATAAACCCATTCCTGAATTTCCATATTAACAAAACATCTAGAAGTAAACTAGAATGGACTGTTAGGTGGCATCAAGTAGCTAGTGTGTCTTCTGTTAAATCAGTAGATTTGGAATTTTTCCTTCCAAGTTTTGTAAACACTGGATCTACCTCAACTTAGCTGAGCCTTACTGTGTATTAGCTGAAGCTGAGTGTCCCTCTGTGTCTTTATTTCCTGTGCCTCTGAGAAGGAAGTTAATATTCACTGGACGTATCTTGTTGCGCTGTGCTAGGTTTTTTTGTTTGCTGTTTTTACCATGGATATCATGGTCGTATTTTCATGGTGACTTTCATTACTTGTATAACACTACAGTTTCCAGATGGAACACGCTATAGAGTTGTACACTTGGAGATTCCTGATCTGGGCCACCGCTTGGACAAAGTACTACAGCTGACCGGATTTCTACAAGAGACGAAACTTCCCCTTCCACGCGTTATAAAACACCTGTGCACATCCAATTGCACAGGGTGACAACAGATCAAAGCAATATGACAGTGTAAGCTGCTCAATCTTTTATTGGGAGGGAGGGCAGGACAAAAGGAAGGACGAGAGGAGGGAGCTTTCAGCTTGCTCAAATTTCTAAATACAGCTGCACAATTGTCACTGCTAGTACAAGGAATAGAACTGAACCAATTATCTGGGGGAAACACACTGAAGGATATTAATAGCTGCTATACTAATTAATATTGCAACAGCTCCAATTTACATCAATATAAGCTAACTTTATGCATATTTTTCATTTAGGTATTCAGTTTCAATATTTCTGCCAATCAATCACTAATTACGGAACATCAAACAACCACAATTTTTTGTGTTAAACATTTCACAGTGCTCCTGAACAACTCTGAATAGCAAAAAAAAATTTACCTAAAGAATAAGCCATTTACAATTCTGAAGCTTCCATGCTTCCCAGTGCATTTTGCAAATATTTAGTCCCAAGAGCTGCAGAGACATCATATATCAGCTTGTTTTTTAAATATTAATTTCATAAACTATATTGCATAGAACTACTACCTTGACTAACCAATAACTTACTTCTGTCACCATGAAATTTCCGACATGTTTTTACAGCAACAAAAATATCTTCCTTTTTCACTGGCTCTGCCTATATGAACAGAACAAAAAATTTTTTTGAATTGCAGGCTCTGCCTGTAACATTTTATATGAAATGTATGGCCATACATACAATAAAACAGAAAATACCTTTTCATTGTATAGCATATCAAGTAGAATAGTGTACTAGTAATACACTAGAAAGTACATTTTTGTCTCTTGAAAAGAGGTCACTAGTGGTTTAAAATTCCTGAAATAACATTATTGAAATACTTTTTCCACTGATGCAGTATTCTAACATGAACTGAAACACATATTATTACGAAAAGAGGAAAAATTAATCACTATGAGAACATGTTGAATTGTATCATACTTGGAAAAAGAAGTTTAAATGCAACACACTAGAAATCTTTGAATTTCCTCAACTGTAATAAAATAATTTAACTACTTTTATTTTTCTTTTTGGCACCTGGAATTTTGCTCTCCTAGAACCATGGAACACTTTTTGGCCTCTAGCAACAGTTAACCCATAATATCAAAAATGTATTCTCCCAGAGGTGGAACAGATAGGTTGTACTTTAATGCACCAAATACTATATTACATTTTATCTTTAGCCTCAACAAGTTTTAGATTCCTATCTGTGAAAAAAGTTTATCTATACTTCAGTATCTCGCAGAAATGTAAGGAGAAATACTTTATAGATTACGGGCTGCTCAAACATTGTGGTAGAAAGACCCATTAAAGCATATGTGATATTTGTTTGCCAAGAAATATCCTGTGCCATGGAAGGCTGAAAGCATATCCAAAAATAGATAAATGCCAGAAAAAACTTTTTTTTTTGACTTATTGAACAATATTTTCTTAAGGTTTGAGATTTTTAAAGTCAAGTATTATGCATTTTAGTAAGAGTTTTACCGTTACTAAATACAAGCGGTATTTAAAATATGGTACTTACACAAAGTGGCAGAAAATGACTGAATGTTGTTGCACAATGATCAACCTTATATGAGTTCACATCATCTGTGCAGAACTCAGGCACTGGAGTAAGATGTGGTCCTTCCCCTTTCTGCCAAATATACAGGGCAATCTATCAAAATAGAAAACATTTGTATCAGTAATGAAACTGGATAAAAATTCTCAAGGCACACAAAGAAATCATATTACAAGACAAACCTAACAGGAAAACTGAAAAAAAATGGATGCTGTAGATTTGTCCCTTAGTTGATTAACTAGCTGCATACTTTACTTCTTGCTCACGTTTCTAGAGCCAGCATGTAGTTTTTTTGCTATAAAAGAAATTCTACAGACAGACAAGTTTTAAAATTTGTTTCATAGAATTACAATTAGTTTCATATATTTAAGCATGCCAAAACAACTCATCTAACTTTTATAAGAAGTAGTAGAGTGAATGTTTACACCTTCCTTTAAAGTAAACAAAAATCTTTATTGTATTGCTCTTTTTAAACTATTTTGATGATTTAGAATAGCTAGGCCTGCTTCATCCTATGTAGCAATTTTCAGCTTTTCAAAATAGACCCATTCTCTGGTGACAATTTAAAATGCTCGAAATCAGTAATGAAACTCTGAGAAGCTGTAAAATACAATGAAGGATAATGTAACAGATATGCTATCTTATAGTAGACTCTTGTCCATTTTAAATGCAACAACAAAAAAAAGCCAGCCAAAATTTACAGGGAAAAAGGAAGAAGCAAACCGGTGATGTCTGAAGAAGATTAAAAAACCAAAAAAACAAAACCAAAACAACCTTTGATTTACATTCAATTCATAATAAAAATAATATTTCAATCTGTATTTCATGACACATCAAGAACACTTAGTGCTGGTTGACAGCCGGCTGAACATGAGCCAGCAGTGTGCCCAGGTGGCCAAGAAGGCAAACGGCATCCTGGCCTGTATCAGAAATAGTGTGGCCAGCAGGAGGAGGGAGGTGGTCGTGCCCCTGTACGCGGCCCTGGTGAGGCCGCACCTTGAATCCTGTGTTCAGTTTTGGGCCCCTCACTACAAGAAGGACAGTGAGGTGCTGGAGCGTGTCCAGAGAAGGGCAACGAAGCTGGTGAAGGGCCTGGAGCACAAGTCTTATGAGGAGCGGCTGAGGGAACTGGGGCTGTTTAGCCTGGAGAAGAGGAGGCTGAGGGGAGGCCTCATCGCGCTCTACAACTACCTGAAAGGAGGTTGTAGCGAGGTGGAGGTCGGTCTCTTCTCCCAAGTAACCAGCGATAGGACAAGAGGAGATGGCCTCAAGTTGCGCCAAGGGAGGTTTAGACAGGACATTAGGAAAAACTTCTTCACTGAAAGAGTGGTCAGGCCTTGGAACAGGCTGCCCAGGGAAGTGGTGGAGTCACCATCCCTGGAAGTATTTAAAAGACGTGTAGATGAGGCGCTTAGGGACATGGTTTAGTGCGCATCGTGGTGTTGGGTTGACGGTTGGACTTGATGATCTTAGAGGTCTTTTCCAACCTTAATGATTCTATGATTCTATAGTGTTGCCCAACATTTCTGTTGCAATACTTTTACGCTGCTTATAACTTTGCCAGACTAAGTACTCAGGTAGGAGAGTTCTACGCTGAGTGTAGACCCAGACCAGTTAAAAGATTAACTTCATTTTATATAATACTGTTCATAAACTTGTAAGAACAAAATTAAGTTCTTAAAAATCTAAAAGGCAGAAAATAATATCTCAGTAAGTATGTGGATTCTGAGCGTCCCAGCTGCACTGCCATACACTCCTGATTCCGAATGCTTAGTCTGTCTTGAGGATAGGCCAAAGATGTGAAAGCATCTTTGGACAAGAGCATATACTCAAGATGTAGGAGATCTGGGTTCCAGGTTTGCTTCCGCCTCAGTCAGAAGTTACAGCTTCTAGTTTTCAAAAGGGTGCCTACACCAACAAACCATAGGTACTCTGGGACAGAGACTCTCCATGCTACCTCATCAAACTGAGTTACTGTGCAAAAAGTAAGATTCATGGAACCAACAAGATAGTGTAGCAAAGGGGAGCCTGACTGTACTGCACAGGGAGAATGGGACTCCTCCAAGGGAGGAAAATCACTCTTTGGTTCTAGTTCCTGTTTCCCATGTTATTTACACATATTCCCAATGACTCTTGCACAGAAGACAAGTGAAGTACTTCACTGGAATATGGGACCAGACCCCTCACACACCGAAGGCAATGAAAATGAGTCTCCTTTTCACTGTTTTATGCTAGGCATAAAACTTGTGGAACTGTTAACTTAGAAACTGTTAGCTTTAAACCGTTCCCCCTCCCCCACCCCTCCGGGCCAGAATTCAGCTCCTCTTTTAGCAAATAATGTGATCGTTAAGCTATTATTAAGAGAGCAAAATATTTCCTTCTCCCCAGTGTTCAGGAAGAACTCAGCGCAAACCAAGAGCATTAAGTATGGTCTGGACAAACCCAAGTCACCAAACCAATTACAGATTTCTAAGTTATAAATTATTATTTTCCTGTCCATCTCATTTAGGTCTCAACATCCTCAGAAAATCCCAACTACCTGCACACAGCCATTTCTGAAACTTAAAGGGAATAAAATAGAAGGGCCTTTTGTTACAGGCCCTTTTAGGACTGGGGGCAGTAATATTTTTGAAACTTAAGCTTCCAGATTTGAAAGATTTTTGACAGCAAACAGCTAGGGTACACTCACATACTAGAACACAATTAGCTGATGACTTTTTAGCAAGTTCCTGATTGTAACTGGGTTGTCATAACTACACAATGCACTCTTAGACCACCTCAACTGCAAAGTAAACATACAGTTTGATTGCACTGCAAAGAGTTTAAATTACTGTATTTTTCCTTGTGATTGAGCAGACGCAGATGACTGGGAGCTGTGAGTACAAACATGGTTGCTACTACTGCTCAGCTGATAGTGACTTGCTAAACCACTGTAACTCAGCTGGAGGTTCTTTCAATACAACAACGAGTTTTGTAGTTTACAGGTTCTAATTTCTCTTAGCCTCACTGTTTCTTTGTTGTTTTAGCAATGCTTCTGAAAACACAGATGATCTTAGCATTACAGATGAGTTCAACGAAGTACGAAAGGGAAAGGCCACTCTGTAGGGATGAAAATACGTAAGTGGCTGTTAAGACAAATACTGTTGATAGAGAAGGAGTATGGAAATTACATGTAACACATACATGCTCATGGTAAGGAGCAGCCAATAAACACACATACACCTCCCATCTTTTTGCCTTGTCACCACATTCACATTATGGGATATAAGTGGTTCTTGACCCTGCCTTATAGCTGGAAGACTACACAACAACAAAGGATGGGATTTCTAAAGAGCTTCCAGTACATTTTAAGATTGTATTAGTTCAAAATTCAGCTATTCAGAATTAATGTCTACCACATGAACCAACAAAGAAGCAATGCTCCTGCAGCACAAAGAATATTTAACAATTGTAATTTAACATGAATTATTTATGAAAGTTCATAATGTGCTAAGATTTCCCACTGAATAATGAAATCTTCAATAGAAAGCCTTAGAATGGTGTGAAGCTATCATATTTCAGAAGTGAGGCTAGAGTGCCATTTTGGGTTATAGAACAGGATGACAGACTGTTCCTAAAACAATGGAAATGGATTTACAATAAAAAGACAAAAAACATTCTTAGTCTTAGTCCTAGTTCATAATCTAATGTTGGATATTAAAAAAAAAATATATCCATTATTCACTTCTAGTTTTGAATAAGCATCAGGGAATATGCTATATATTGTGCAGTTACAAAAAGTCTAAAAAAAAAAAAATCTACAAATGAGCAGCAGCATGACAAAAATCCTTTACCAAGGATGGAATGTGATACAAATGTTACGGATATAAGAAATAGGGACTCGGAAGGTAGTAGGGTGTAAAATACCTGATACAGAGTACAATAAAATACCAAGGACTAGAGGCACATGTTATTAGGACTCTGTCAAACTAAAACTTCTCTTAAAACATTTGTCATCCTTCATAAATTTAAACATTACAGACAATCATTAAAGATCAGAGATTATATACTTTGATTTGTTGTCAATCTTGATTCACACGAGAAGGACATAGAGATAAAAATGATTTAAGAAGGGGAAGATGGCGATTTATAAAATAAATGAGGGGGAATGGAACTGTCTCTAGAGAGACATGAGACTGTGCAGAAAGAATAACTACAGGGCTGAAGTAGGTTATCAATGGCAATAAATTTGAAATGAAACATATGCAAAGAACTGCTAACAGAATAAGAAGTGGATGGAAGTAATTTTGCCAGTCGAGTGATCAATTGTTTTTCATTAAGCAATCTGTGGCACATTGTCCTGGTTTAACCTGGCAGGCAGCCAAATACCATGCAGCCGCTCACTCACTCCCCCCCCCCCACCCAGTGGGACAGGGGGGGGATTGGCAGGAGAGAATCAGAAGGGTAAGAGTGAGAAAAACTCGTGAGTTGAGATAATGACAGTTTAATAGAACAGAAAAGGGAAAATAATAATGATAATGATACAATATACAAAATAAGTGATGCACAATGCAATTGCTCACCACCCGCGCTGACCGATAACCAGGTAGCGATCGGTACTTCCTGGATCACGCCTACCATTCATATACTGAGCATGATGTCACATGGTGTGGAATACCCCATTAGCCAGCTGGGCTGGCTGTCCTGATTATGTTCCCTCCCACCTTGTGTACCTAGCTCAGTCAGTAGGCATGGGAGCTGTCCTTGGACTAGGAGGGTACTTAGCAACAACTGAAAACATCAGTGTGTTATCAACATTCTCCTCATACCAAATCCAAAACACAGCACTAGGAAGAAATTTAACCCTATCCCAGCCGAAATCAGGACACACATAAAAGAAATATCTGCTAATGAATTTCTTTTTTTTTTTTTTATGACACTACGTTTAGAGGCTTTGACAGCGCTGAGGTAGACTGGAATATTGGGAATATACAAATGACTTTCAGGTAACTTACAAAAAGAAGATTAACAGTGTGAAGCCCAAGGCCTTGCATTTAGAAGAATTAACAAGAGGAAAGAAACAGCTTGTTGGCTTGTTTCACGTAGCAAAATGAAAGCTGAGAGGGATCCAATTGCTTTTGAGAAATACATCAGTCAAGGAGGGGAAACTATGTGAAAGAATAGTGTTGGCACAAAACCAAATTAATTTAAATATGCTACGAATTTATAAATATACTGTAGATTTATGTTGGAAATGAGGAGGCTTATAACAATTAAAGAATAAAGATCTGGAACAGCAGCAGTAGTTTTAAGTAAGGTGGTTTCTTTTTCCGGGCCAGAGCCACAATTTATAGCCGACTTTCAGAAGTTTTAAAAAAATTAAAACAATTCAACATCACTCATAATTTCAGGCCAAAATCAGCAAGGTTATTCCAGATTCATCCTCCCCTTCCACCCTGGTTCAGGAGTTCACTTTGGTGACAGTAGAAAACCCTGGGCTGTACAAACATTTTGAAAGCAGAAAAAATAAAAAAGCTTCAGAAAAGGTAGCACTGATCTTCTTTCAGATCTCCCTACTCCTTTCTTCTCACATTCCTTTCAGTCAACTCACTTATTCTCTGAAAGACCTAGTAGCTACCTTTTAAAACTGTTGTAAACCAGAGGCCAAAAAAAAAAAAATATTCCAGACTTCCATGCTGCAAGTTGCCTAGTTGATTGTTTACACAACCGTTTGATTTAAATGGCTTGCGGAAATTAAGTCCATCATATCTAGCTCTTAGAGTCTGATTTAGAAAGTGAGTGAGGCTGGCTAGTATCTGAGATACTATTAATGTCAGCTTAAGCTTCATGGATTGGAAGTCTCTCTCCTTCTTTATAGAGCAAGCCTTAGAAGATACCTTACTGTATACAACCGTGTATGTATTCATATATGAATGCAATTTTATTCATGAATTCTTCTATGCTTGAAATATAAAGTATTACAATATCCTAAAGGAAGGGAAAGAAATTAAACATGCCATTGCAGTCAAACTTTTTAGCAATGTCTAAGAAAAATCTGTTATTTCCATTATCATTTATCACCATTCAAATATATAGATTTGAGACAATTTTTTCTTTCATCACATCACTGCTTACCTCATGCTTTAAATCTATTGTAAAGTCTGACTTGAGTGGTTCACTTTTCAACTTCTTTGCAAGCCTATACAATTAAAGATGAAGAAATTTACTCAAAAAAAAATTAAAAAAAAAAAAATAATCAGTCACTAGTGTATGCAGCAAAGTGTGGCTGGTATTATTTACCATCTTGTAAGGTGGGGCGGGGGGGGTGGAATATCACACTTCTGTATTTATTGCCCCAAGAAGCACCTTATATTTCTTTTCCATATGAATTTTTTTTTTTCATCTGAGCACAGTGTGATGATATTAATATTGGTTTTCAGCACACACATTCTGATACATTCTTCCTGCCCAAGAAGAAAGTTCTCATCTGAGTAGATGGAGAGTCTGGCATAACATTTTCAACAGATTAAAAGCAGCAGTGCGTTTGAAGATCAGTATCGATCAGCATCTCAAACTTCACACAATATTCTCTTTTTGTGTATTCCAAAGAACACTATTTAGGCACCTTCAATTTATGAAAACATAAATCCTTGCTACAGCAAGATGCATTCAACTTCTGAAATCTATGAACTTTTCAAATCTCATTTACAAACTAAGCATCTAATCTGAAATAAACATCTAGGTTGTCTTTATAGCACGAGAAACACTTCTAGAGGGCAATGCAGTCACTGTAAGATCCAAGAATAAAATTGCTGTCTCGGGGAGAATACATTTTTAAAATGACAAGAGATGGTATTGAATTAGTTGAACGACTAGTACTGGGCAACTATTAACTAGCTGACATGACGTTAACTTTTAGATAGGCAGAGTGAAGCAAAATAAATCACACGCACAGCAATGATACAGAAATCTGTTTCTGTACCTTTGTCTACTAAAGAATTCTTAAGTGTTTTTTTAATAATAATTATGCTTGAATGTGCAGAACAAGGATGAAATGGAGTTTTATCAAAGGAGCATTTTCTGGGTAGGTTTATAGTGGCAGCACAAGTCTATGTAGGCATACCAAGAGCTAGTTGTACATTACTGTGCCTGGTTGAATGTCTTGCTACGCATCTTAGATCCTCAAACTAAAGTAGACTTACATGTATCTGCATGGATGCTGACAATACAGGTGGCAGCAGCAAAAGCTCAGTGTAGGCTCTGAAGTCAAATCCATGAGAAGCCAGCCTGCACTGGTTGAGTACATCCCGAGCTGTCTGCCATACCTAAGCTGCAATCAGCAGCTTCAATTCAAAGACAGCTCAAAATTAAAATTTGACTTTGCATATCTACATGATTTGCGATAAGACCTTCAACTGTACTGCAGGAAGAATCTTTTATAGAAAATATTAATCCATATGAAATCATAACTCATTAAAATAGTATTGATTAGCATCTAGACAAATTGTATAAATTAAACATTCTTAATTACTATCAATAAACAAGAAGTGATTAAAAATTCAATTCTTACTTGTTAACAAGTGGAATGCTAAGTGCCCAACCAGCAGCAAAATCTGGAAATTTAAAGACTGTAGGATTTTCAGCAAAGGCGTAATGGTGAATTATTGTAGATTCTTCATCATATAATGCTTTACCTAAAAACCACTCCTGTAAAGGAATATAGGAAACAATTTTGTTCATCTACAGCATCCTTTTAGTGAAGATGACGACTGCATTCATGCTGAATAAAGCAAACCTGAAAACAAAAACAAGGGAAGCATATTGTTCACAATAATCCAGACAAAAATTATACTTGGTAAGAAATGAAACTAAAGGCAGTTCTCTGAATTCAAATACACACTGTATTTTCAAAGTCCAGCATATACCCTGGATTCCACCTGTTCAAAGAGCACTAAATCCCAGAATCATAGAAGGGTTGATGTTGGAAGGGTCCTCTTGAGATCTTCTAGTCCAATCCCCCTGGTCAAGTAGGGTCAGCCAGAGCAGGTGGCCCAGGACTCTGTCCAGTCATGTTTTGAGTACACTCCACAACCTCTCTGGGCAACCTGTTCCAGTGTTTGACCGCCCAAGCTGACTACTAACTAGACAAGACACTCACAAGCGCTGCATTGAAGAACTTTATATATATCCAATTTGTATTTTCCTCTATCTAGCCTCTTTTACATTAGGGAACTTAAAAAGCAAATACATTTTAAATCCCTTGACCTTCAAAACAGTTAAATGAAGAAGGTCCCAAGTATGCATTTGTAAAGCAAAAAAATAAAGCAGTAGTATTAGAGTTTTAAATAAGTGTTTAAGAATTTACTACTGCCTCTGCTGTATCTGAAAATAATTAACAGACTTAAATACTATTTCTTTAACATTACTGTCATTTATCTTAATCTTTCTGTTTAGAATGGATTTAAAACAAGTATACCCACAAATTTTCACAGAATAAGGACTGTAATGAAGTGAAAAAAGGATATATGTGTATATACATAATTTTAAAAAAAAAAAAAAGCTTTTCAGGCCTACAAGTACAAACGATGAATCAGAATTCTGAATCACCTTAATGGTTATATTAAATCTTTAAAGTGTGAAGTTCTTGGCATTATGACAGTAACTCAGGCTTTTCTTTTTCCTGACAATTTATCAATTCCTGACAATTCATCACTAAAATAGATTCAAAGTTAGGGGAACCTTTTTCACAAAAGATTCTCTTTCTCCATATTCCCTGCCATATTTGATTTTTTCCCTCCTTTAAAGGGGCAGCTGTCAGCAACAATGAAAAATTCCTTCAAGACATTAGCACAGTTCACACAGCTCACACAAGAGAAATAAATAATTTAGACAAAATTCAAGGCAAAAGGGAAAATACTCAAGCAAAAGTACTGTAGAAACATCCGGCCAAAAAAAAAAGTCTAACCCCAAGAGGATCCTGTGTCTCAGTAGCCATCTTTCTAACTCCAAGAAGATGTTGCTATATAGACTGAGCTAAATTTTATAGCTCCCCAGAGTTCGATGAGGAGCAATGAGTGAGATTTGGCCAGGGCGTGGCAGAGTCAGCAAACAGCAGAAGAGAGGTCTGCATGCACCAGGAGACATCTCCAGCCAAAACCAACTGGCTAAGCCTGGCAGGAGTATGCAAGCCTGGCTGCCCCAGAGGACATTCAGCCTGGCAACGCCCCCGGCTTCCAGCCAGGACTCAACCTGTCTCCCCAAAAGGCAATAAAAGGGCAGCCCTCAGGAGCTACCAGGGATGCTTGTCTTGCCGCACACACTGACTCAAAGCTATGGGGTGCTGCCTGCTTCAAGAACCCCACCTCTGCAAGGATGGCCAGGACCCATATAAGCAACCATGAGTCAAAGATATGGGATGCCACCCCTGCCAGGGACACTGACTTTACGAGGGACTGATGCAAGTGTAACATGGTATGCATGTGTATGTATATGTATAAGGCACTGAGTGCATTTCCCATGAATTCTACACATTTCTCCCCCTCTACTTCGACCAGCTACTCCCAATAAAACTAAATTGAATATATCTTGTACTTGACTAGTGACTTCTTCAGGTAACACAAATGCTGAAAACTTGTTTGCTCCTATAATCCCCATGTACCTCCTGAGGCTGAGAGGTAGGTGTTCAGGAATCTGTTGAGGAAACAGCCAAAATTAAACTGACACTACCCAATATATGCAGAAGGTAAGGGTAGAGATTTTTTCCCCACTCTTTTTTTAACCACCTTCATAGGAGTTCCTACCTGGTACCTACTTACTCAGCCTTTGATTCATACCTTCATTCACAGACCGTGTTTTCTCCTTCCTTTATTGGAAGGATTAATAGTGTTCACTGGAAGGATTAAAAAACAAACAAAATATTGGGAGGTAAAAGAAAATGGGCAAACACGCTAATTTTCATGCACAAAGATGACTGCCTTGAAAGAATAAAAAAAATTCTTTAGAAGCATTTGTGCACACCATTTTTTAACTCTTTTAGGGCCTCCAAGGCTTCACAATGTTCATAACACAAGCACTATTTCTGTTTCAGAAATAGTTAATAAATAGTAACATTTTAATATGACAGTACCATCTGCAGACAATTTTTTTCTGGACTTTCACTTTTTTATGCTACAGAGTGGAAAAAAAAATCTTTACTTATTCTAATTTTGCATGCTAATTTTTACATCAAAACAATCTATGCATTAAAAAAACCAACCTTACTTTCCTTTCTCTATAAAACATAGAAAATTAAACCCATACATATACCCTCCTCAGGCTTTCACATAATATTATTTCTGGCAATATTAAGCCACAAATCACAGTGAAGGCATGCAGGTTACAGCCAATACTCTCCAAGCTTATTTGGTCATAACATTGTTTATTTACTACCGCGATATGTAGGACAAGTCAATCTGTGCAGGCTGGCTTTACAAGATTAAATTAGTTATATGTGAAGGAACTTATAAAGTAATTTAAGGAATGATGGTAATCAAATTTCATATAGGCAAAAAAGTGGATTAAAAAAAAGAATGTGATTTATTGCATTATGGATAACTACCATCCACTGGATCAGTTAATACATTGGGCTTAAAAAAATGGCAAAAATCAGCTACCTTTAGTAAGAGAACTCCAAAGTCTTTATAACACTTTAAACTAATAGCTGAAGGAATGTGATGCAACAAAACTCAATACCAGACCTCAGGGAGGGCAGAGGTGACTTTACCTAACTTCCTAATCAAGTTGATTCTACCCACTCACTTTTGTATCCACTTATGCACAAATACCAAGACAAGTGCGCCTAATTCATCTGTTCAAGACTTGTGCCTGACACAGAGGACAGGAGATTTCAGCTGTCACATCCCCACTGTGTCTTACTACAACATCCTATGAGTTCTTATAATTCTCAAAGACAAACTGTTCTTTAGACCGATCTTTTATACCCTTTAGGTAACAACAGCTACTAAGTCATTGCTGCCCATCAGCTTGGTTTAATCATTCTGGATATCTTCGGGGCTGTAGTCTATCATCCTGTTAGGATGACAGAAAGAGGAGTGGCACATACAATTTGGTTTAACCTTGCTGCCATCTTCCATTATGAAAGCACAGGTTGAATCAATCTGCTGTTGAATCACAGAATCACAGAGAGGTTGAATTGGAAGGGACCTCTAGGGATCATCTGGTCTAACTTCCCCTGCTCAAGCCCAGGATCACATCCAGACAGCTTGTGAGTTATCTCCAAGGATGGAGACTCCACAACCTCTTTGGGCAACCTATGCCAAAGCTCGGTCACCCTCACAGTAAAAAAGTGTTTCCTGATGTTCAGATATAATTCACCACCTGAGTGCTTGCCTTGAGGTCTTTATGTAAATCAGATATTCCTCACTGTTTTTTAGTTTCACTGCTGTCAATGCCCTTAGTTATCAGTGCAGGTCATTCTCTTAACATTCCTCCACAGTCTCTTATGATGCTTTCACACATCTGTTTTCACTCAATATTACATTCGTATCAGTCTCAATAGTTCTGTTACTAATCTCTACATAACCAGATTGAAAAGCTGCAGATTCATCACCTATTCACATGCTCCTTGTAGACCTTTTATTGTGATTAATGTATACCAGCTTTTTATTATGCAGACTGCGACATTTTAGAATGAATAATGAATGAGCTCATTCTGGTCTAACTTATCTTAAATTTTGTGACTGATGGACTACTACTGTATATAAGGAATCAGTAACAGACTGTTACACTAAGATGACGATTACTATGTACAAAAGCAAAACATTTTATTTTCCTTTTAATGCAGGTTGGAACAGATTGTTATTGTAATAGAATTTACATGTAATGCAAAGAAGAGACTAAAACTGGTATAAGGGCAGCATCTAGAACAAAAATTTTCATGTTTCTATTCTAAGAACATCAATTAGGAGTAGGTGTTTCTGAAACAGAAATAAATGGATATTCCAAAGGCCTGAATATATTCAGTCAGCCATTTTGAAGACAGTGTGTTTAAAAAATGTCAGGTCACTGTATTATTATTATTACCATTATAGAAAAGAATTGTGAGAAAACACAACAAGGCCATGTGCCTGCAAAAGAAGTAAATATGCTAAAGGAGATTTTGGCTTCTTTTATTCCAGGCAAAGGACAGACATCAAGCTGATTTTTTTTCTGAACACTGAGAATTCTGAACATTAACAGCTTTCATGTCAGTTGCATTATCAAATGTACTTTGTTCCTTGGTGACTGCATTTTTCTTTTGTTCTGCAAGTCTTTTTGTGTTGTTTCTTTTCCAGCAGGTAAAGAAAACTGTCTTACCACCAAGACAGTTCAGAAACAGAATGCAAATAAAATACCCTATCATATTAGATCAGAGACAGTTAGTCAAACTAACATCAGTCATTCTGTCTGATGATAATCAGAACTGATGACAGACAGGAAAATGGGGAGAGGGGACCACACAGCAGACTATTCATCTTTTTACTGATGCTACATCATTTTCAGGTTATCCACAGAAGGAATCTTTTCTCTGCTCAATTTTAACAGTTCTTCAATGGCTAGACAGGCACTCACACTGCTTCATGTTAAATACCTTGCTCACTCTCAGTCTCAGCAACATAAATCTATCCTCCTATTTTAAGCTGTTTGGATACATCTTTTTCAACGTTTGGAGCTCTGAGCCATCCAGGCAGTGTTATCAAATTAAATTCTGGACCACAGAAACTGTTCCGTAACTAGGAATTCTAAAATTCTGTATTTATAATTTTGTACTTAAAATGATTCCACGTTTCATCTAAAAACCCATTCAAGCATATTCAAAAGAAAGTTAAATATCTAAATTTTTATTTCACCTTAGACCCGTCAAATCTTCCAAGTGTTTCTAGCAGCTTTACAACTTGTATTCTCGTATCTTCTTCACAGAAGAAAATCCATGAGGAGTTCCTACCATAGGTAATAGAGAAGCTAACAAAAGAAATTAACATTTTACTAATAAACTGGCTTATGAACAGAATAATAGATTCAACCCACATTCCCCAAATATAAGTACTTTGCAATTAATTTTTCATTTACACAGAAACAGAAACTTCGACTACTAACTTAGAATTACATATCAAAGGACTACAGTGAATGGATAAAGATACTGCCTCTGCTGCTATCTATTTATATAGTTATTCCAGAAAGAAGGGAAACGAGATACATAAAGAACGTCCACTCAGAAATGTATAGGTACTACAGGTCTAATAGCCACCTATGAATTCAGAAGTTTATAGATAGCAGTTTAAGTTACCTTCCACTCTGTACCCCAACTGTCTTCCATGGAGCCCCACTGTTGCGCATCTAACACCACTGCAACAATCATGAAAATGCCTAATGACAGGTTTTCTCACAGTTGTTTGACACTCATCATCACCAACCTAAAAACTTCATTAGCTTTTTCAGTACAGTGAAACTACACAGACTGAAGGGACTCCCCTACCTTCCTCAAAGCTAACACTAATCTCAGTGCAGGATTCCTGACTCCTTCAGAAAATTGTCATTCCTTATTTCTCTTCTCCTCCCAGCTTAATTCTTCCACTACCTAACAAAACAAAGCCGTATTAATTCATGACATCCTAACAGAAAAAAACGCCAATCTTTATTTGTCCAGTTTCCTTTGCATAGCTTTTACGTTGATTTAATTAAACAAATCATCTGAGGAGCGGGATAAGAAAATTAGCACCTATGAACATCACAGATTTCCTCCTCTACAGCATTGTCTACTGATAAAATCAGCAATGAAAATAAACAGCAGAAATGTAAGACAGCAAAAGTAAGTAAAAAAGGGTGATAGGATCATATATGTTTTAGGGAACGGTATTTGCCTAAAAAAACAAAACCAAAAAACCAAACCCACTATCTGAGAAATACTTACGCTAAAACATGTGACACCTGCCTCTGGAGGTCTTTTAGTTACATGCTAGAAGCAACAGATGATTGCCAGGTGCTAAACCAGCTCAGTCTTTTTTCATCTGGGACAAGTCATTGTGCTGGTTTTGGCTGGGGTAGCGTTAATTTTCTTCACAGTAGCTAGTATGGGGCTATGTTTTGGATTTGTGCTGGAAACAGAGTTGATGTTTTCATTACTGCTGAGCAGTGCTTACACAGGGTCAAGGTCTTTTCTGCTCCTCACCCCACCCCACCAACGAGTAGGCTGGGGGTGCACAAGAAGCAGGGAGGCGACACAGCTGGGACAGCTGACCCCAACTGACCAACGGGATATTCCATACCATATGACATCATGTTCAGCCTATAAAGCTGGGGGAAGAAGAAGGAAGTGGGGGGACGTTCAGAGTGATGGCGTTTGTCTTCCCAAGTAACTTTTACGTGTGATGGAGCCCTGCTTTCCTGGAGATGGCTGGTCACCTGCCTGCCGATGGGAAGTAGTGAATGAATTCCTTGCTTTGCTTTGCTTGCGTGCGTGGCTTTTGCTTGTTAAACTGTCAACCCATGATTTTTCTCACTTTTACCCTTCTGATTCTCTCCCCCATCCCACCGGGGAGGAGTGAGTGAGCAGCTGTGAGGGGCTTAGTTGCCGGCTGGGGTTAAACCACGACAGTCATCTTCCTATAAAGTGTGTCTTCCTCTGTGTCTTGCAATGGTATTTGATTATTCACTGCTTCCTGCTTATGATACCTAATCTGCTAAACTATAATAGCCAGAAGAAATCACGATTCATTCATCCTTTTAGTTCATAAAAATATATACTTGTTGCCTGAAATCTGGGCAACTTGTTGCCATTCAGGCAAGCAAACAAGATACAATCAGCTGTTTCAATGCAAACAAGATACAAGAGACTTCCTAGCTGTTCCTTCTAAAACTTGCCAAACAAGTACAGAAAGGGTATCAGATACCCTCACGTTTTTAAATATGTACAGTATTCAATGCCCTGTGAAGACTGAAGGCTTTTCTCTCACACTTTAGTGCTCAGCTAGAACTTTAGGAGAGAAGTATCTGGATTTACACAAAAGGAGGTGGGTGAAGGGCAAGGAGAAAACACTAGAATGACCCCCACAAAATGAATTACTGCATCTTGTGAATATAGCACATACAAGTTACAAAAAGAATGATCTGTTCATCCAGCTATTGATGGACAAACAGAATGATTTTCAAGGCTAAGTATTTAAGGCCTGCAGAGACTCTTATGTAGACTTCAAAGCACACAGATTTGGAGTGGCAAGGAGCTATTGAAGATACGCAAGTAAGATCCAGTTTCAAGGTAGTAATTTAAAAAAGAGATTTCTTCTCTGCTTAATGAACACGGTAACTGAGAAGAAATGTAGTGGGCCTTCTGGAGACAGTAAAGATACTGTGTCATAAAGACACGCATTGATGTCTTATGATTACATCTTCTGAAATGAAGTATGTTGTCCAAGTTTACTTGTGCCCAAGAACTAAAAATTAAGAATTGTCGTAACTGTTCAGAGGCCTCCTTAAAAATGCTGACAACTACAGAACTGAGGAAAGCCATTCTTCTGAAAGCAGTTTTCAGATAAGAATGCATCTTAAATCACAATTCCGAGCATCATCAGCTGCTGCAGGATGGGCTGATCTCCCTTCCTCTTCTGTCCATTGAGAAAACTAAACAGTACGAGCCTCACAGCTACACACTTCTAAACTACTCCATGTCTTCATTCTGCCAAAAGTGGTAAGTGAAACAGTAGACACAAGGAAATTCATATTCCAGAATTCTCAAGATGGAAATCCTCTACTTAAAATTCCTCTTCTGATTTCTTAAGAATTTTCTTCTGCTTTATCACACAAATGAGCATTTCTGGTTTTGTTTCTGAGTTTTGCTATCTTGTAAGAGCTGTATCTGTAAACCCTGTCACCAAGATATAAATAATTCAGAAGAGGAACCACTAGGTCATTGAAACAGGAGCTAAGAAGGAAGAACAAAGATGACTGATAGTTGGAACACCATTTTCCAGTTTTTCAATTTATTTTAATTCTCCTTTTGCTTCTTTTCACAGTTTACATGTATCTCAAAGATAGCTGCTACACAAGCACTATTTTGATAATTCTACACACACAGAAAGCAACAGAAGGCAGAAGGAAAAGCATCCCGTCCTGCAACCACTCTGATGCGAAAACCTCGAACCAGAACAAAAACATCCTTCTGAGTAACTCTAATAAATTATATTAACTAAATTAAACCTCAAGAGGCTGCAGAGCCTCTGGCATCAATTTCAAATGCAAGTTTTAGGCAAAGGATAGCCTTCAGCACCACAGAGTTTTAGGACTTTCTGAAACAAGAATCATTGCTTCCTGACAGTTTGCAACGTACTACCACGTAAATGCAGCATGTCTTCCTTGAAGCCATCTGCATAAGCTAATAAGAAAAGATATTTGAGATTACCTGACCATAGTAAGATGAAAACTGGCCATATAAGCTTCTAAAAAGATGTTGAAACCTACACCTTTTCACTGCAGAGGCATACCAACTCTTAGAAACACTGTAAGCAACAAAAGATAGAAACCCCAAACAGGTATTGTTATTTGTTATCTATTTTAAAAAAATTGTTTATTCACTTCATTCAGCCAAGTAATCTGAAAGGTCAAAAGTTCTGAAATACCTCACACCTTACACTGTGAGAAGTGGGGACCAAATAGGAAAATATACATTTAAAAATGGTATTTCTTTTGACTAGTTTACTTCCCTAATAATTTTAAAATCCACAACAGTTTGAAGAAGGTAGTAATTCAGTTACATTATATTATTGTTGTTCTTTTATTTAAAATAGCTTTCTCTGATTTAATGAAATTTAACAGAAAATTGCTTTGGAAAACAAAAAAAAAGTAGAGTAAGAAGGTGAAAAGATAAGGTTGCAACTCTCATTCAAAAACTTCGTTCCTGAAAAAAAGAGGTCTGAGTAATATTTATATGCTTGGTTACAAAAAATTCTTAAAATAACTGGCATTCATTATACTTACTCTCTCATTAATGGTAATATTGTCCATGCACCTTCGTGCCCATCCATCTGATGAATAAGCAGAACCGTAGGTAATTCCTTTAAGAAAAATAAAAATATTTCCATTAAACGTGAATTATATGCACTTTCTTCCCTAAACACCAACTAATCTTAAAAAGATTACTCTGGAATGACTACTTAGTTCTTCATTGTTTTTTACCAGCAAGTAGTCCTGCAGAATAGATGACTTAGAGTGGTATGAAACAAGGTGACCTGCAATTTAGGGAAAGTGCTTCTTCCAACTCATGATTTCTTAATTCTCTATTAGATATAAAGCTAATACAAAACATTTAACTTGAAGTGTATAAGTCCCATGTAATCAATTAAGCAATATCATACTCTTTTCTTTACCATATCATAAAATCCCATACTGTAAAGAAAGACTTATAAATAACGTAGGGTATTCTACAAAGGCTTCCATTGGACAATCACGTTACACAGAGCTCACATGAGAATTCTAACACTCTTTACTTTGCTGAGTTCAGCTTTGATCTGTCACACTAATATCATGACAAAAACCCATGGGTTTATGCAAAAATCAAAACAAGGGGTTAGCATTTTTTCTTCCCGAAAAATCAAAGAAGCTTCCTACAAAGGAAAATCTTTTCATATATTTCTTTGCTCTTTCGTTACTTGAAATCTCTTTGGTGTGGCAGATCCTGATGTCTAGCTGACAAGCTATCATTCTGGGGTAATGCCCAAGAAAACACCCTTTAAACATGGCCCTCTGATAAACCAAACTGCATAATTTATTCACTAGTTCATACAGGTAAGAGGTGGGAGAGATATATATCCCATAATATATAGGCAGTATCTTACTCAATTGATTTACTACATTTACAAGTACAATTCTCTACTGCAGCATCATTAGGGTCTCAACCACCTCACAAATGTCTAAATCCTTTGATTTAGGTAATTGTACTAGTACTGAAGCAAAAAACTTCCTGCCAGAAAAGCCTAACCTACCAGTTTAGATAAACTTTCTCACCATCTAAGCACATTCCGTTACACCAATTAACCTAACAAAGCACTGGTGGTGTTACTGCACTTTAACACAAATGACTTAATACTAGCAGGTAAATGATCCCACATTTTCATTATACAAACTGTTAAGTTTGTGATTGAAGGCTCATCACCATAAACACAAAGCAGCACAGAGGAACAGTAAGAGGGCAGGAACCCCAATAACGTAATTGGAGAAAACTGAGCACCCTGACCCAGCTCCCCCCAGGGCTGTCCCAGGGGAGCCATCAGCCTATCCAAGTGTGACACTCACCAGCTCAAGAGAAGGGAGAGGCTCCCTGCTCACCTTACAGTCTGACAGGGGGTTACTGCCTACAGGGGCATGGCACTCATTATGAGTTTCAGGGGAAGAGCACTTCGGGATTGCACGAAACTTATTATGAGACGCTTAGGGAAGATGAAAAGCCAGGAAAAGAGAGATCAGGGTGGTTTGAGGAGGAACAACCATTGGTAAACACAGGGAAAAAAGGGTTGGTCACTTCAGATGAAACAGATTACTGGTGAGGATGCTTCTCTGGCCATGCCCTGCATTGATCACTGCAGTCTGTCTTGTCTTCTCCTTAAATTCCATTTCTAACTCCTGGGCAGGAGGCTCTGTGTGTCTGTGTGTATTTGGAGGTCTGAGCGCTTGCAACTGGAGAGGGGACCATGAGTCACAGGGTGCACGCATGTGCGCTGCCAGAAACTGGGTAGAGTGGGGTGCGTCCATGTTGTGTGGGTGTGTGTTTCAGCATGTGTAATTGCTCGTGAGCATCACACTGGACTAGGAGTAGGAGAAGAGGCTTGGGAGCCCAGTATCAGAGCAGCTGCAAGTCTGAAGCAGACACTGGGGAGACCAAGGGGCCTGACAGTTGGTTACTGGAAGAAACAGGAGGTCCCAGCTACAGGAGAGCCTCTGGGGTGCAGGGGTCAGCTACTGGTTATAAATCCACCAGGTACCAGAAAGACCTATTTGCATGTGTGTGTCTGTGCGTGAGGCAACAGGGAGGCCACGGGTCAACTACTGGATTCATTGAGTGTCTAAAGCTACTGGGAGGATCCATAGTTTGTGCATGTGTGCGTGTGGGTGTGCAGGAGCAGGGCCGAGCACCAGCAACTGGAATGGAGTTGCGAGCCACACAGTAAGCCTCACATGCCCATGTGCTGGCAACTGCAGAGACCAGCGACTGCATAGACTGAGTGTCAAAAGACCAGCTACTGGAGGCATTCATATTGTAGATATGTGTATTTATGTATACATATTCCACAAACAGGCTTCCATCCTGACCAGCCAGAAAGGTGAAACAAGGTCAGGCCATTGCTGCAGTTTGTGTTTGTGAGAGCGCTGTGGCTTTTGTGTTGATCTCTGTGGATGACGACGTATATATGTACACATAGTGTGTGTATGCATGCACACGTGCCTATTGGGAACACATGCTCAGCCTCGCTACTGGCTGGACCTGGGGACATGGAGCTGCAGCAAAAACGCCTGTCAGGCTAGCAGATTTGGCAGCTCCTAAGACAAACCATCTTGATCTCTCAAGGGCCTAATTCCTTTCCACTTACACCATGCATATGCCAAACATTTCCGTTTGTTGAATGCTTCTCATGAATATAAGCCAATTCCATTAACATAAAATTCACATTTAAACACAAAAATAATTTATTCTCTAAGAAAAGCTGTAAGATAAAATTCACACTGCTTGCTGACTCTGTCAAGTTTATTTTAAGTCCTTTTTAAGGGCAGTTAAGCATAGCACCTAGACATACATAAAACCTCCAAACTTCATACACTAAAGACGACATCTCTACCACTCTAAAGAATAACCGTGTCTCTCAAGAATGCATTAACCCTATCAAAATATAATGATCTACTGTTTTTAAAAATATTTATGCTATTGTAAATGACTCAAATTGAAAAGAAACAATGCCAAAACTCTAATTTGGAACAGGATATTCACCTGCATCTAAAATATCAGCAGTTCTGATTTGTGGTTCTAGTTCAAGCCAATCTATCAAATATGTTTCTGATTAGTTTCAGTTTATTGCAAAACCAAAGAAGTCCAGAGGTTTTTAGTGGGAGTGGCAAATCTTAGTAACAGTATGCTCAACATCTGGTATTTCACTAAAACATAACCACTTCACGGTAAAACCATTGTTTGCTTATGGGATTGCAGATAGGAAGATAAAAGGACAAACCTCTGTCTTTACAAGAACATTTGTTTTTACAAGCATATAAACCCTGCAGTTACACTAGTATTTGTATGTGGCCATGTATTTCATGTACAATAGGAGCCAGACAGAGATAAAAGTAGTTAATAATAATATATTCAGTGTCTATATCACACTAAAAGCTGAAGTTGTATTCATTTTAGATACAAATGACATTTGCCCATGCAAAAGGTATGAAGTAAATTACATATATGTATCATATACTCAGGTATCTCCTTTTTAACAAAAAAAAAACCCAACTCTTTCCTTTGTGCAGATCAAAGGAGTGATGATAAAGAAAAGCCCTCTTTCTTGAGCTAATCTGATACTTTTGCAAGGTATCTTTTCGACATTCTCATAAGCCTGCTCTCTTTCTCTACCCAACTTCCTTAAAACATGAAAATACATGTCCTGCATATACCTTTCCTTCCACTCATCCCTAACAACGCATCAATTCTGATTTAATAAAGGAGATGCTTAAAAAACACTGTACAGGTAAAATAGCCTCTTCCAAAAACACAGGAGGATCCCTGTTGCTTTTCCTTTCTCATTTTATGCATTTTCCCTCTGAACCTAGTGGAACTGGGCTGACCTATTCATTTTATTTATTCTACCTTCAGTACAAGGACAGAAAAAAGGCAAAAAGTACCTGAGATCAGCTTTGGGGAGTGAAAGGGCATGTGCAGGCTAGCTTATCAGGGGATGGCTACATAGTCAAGGTAGTGATAAGTAACTTACACACTGTGTCTGTGTATCTCATAAAACTCTCCCACAAATACATCCATATCCTGTACTGTATTCACTGGTTATTTTATCTTGAAACTATTGTTTCCACAGTTACGCAGCCCATATGCTTTCTCACATATTAACACTTTACATATGCCACAAGTCAAATTTAATCAAAATAAAATACTTTAACCACTTTTGAAGACCAAGAAACTACCCTCCCCACTTTCACAACTGAGCTGACTTTTAAAGGGCAAAATCAAAAAATTGAATCACTTGTGGTCTGAAATATAGTACAAGACATTTTTACCCCAAATACCACCTACTGTATCAGCACCGTGAGAGCAGTAATACCAGCCACAGATTACAATTGCAAACTCTAAACAAAAAAATCTAAGTGTGAATAAAGGGGTTAGAACCACATCTTCAAACCAATTCAAAAGACTTTTGACACAGCCTCATATGTACCCTTAAAATAATTTAATATTATTTATGCAAATTAAAGTACAAAGGTGCTAGTGACACGCTCAGTTTCACAGCAAATCATCAACAGAACTGAAATCAAACTCTGGTTCTTGAATCTAAACATTAAAAGTCCTCTTCATTAACATGTGAATAGCCTTGGGGGAATAGCATATCCAATGAGGAAAAAGATCATTCAGAATAAAAGAATTTTTAAGAAATAATTTATAGAATTGCTAACCTGAAGCAAATACCTGAAATTTTTCTGTACTACATGCAATTTCATATTAATCTACCAAAACCTATAGAAGAAATGCACAATTTATAGAAAACAAAACAGTATGGTGTAAAACCAAAGAAAAGGCCTAAGTTTTCATAGACTACAAGGCCAAAAAGGACCTCTTTAAGCACCCAGGATGGCAGAGATCATCCCCAGCTAAAATGGGATTTCCAGAGCCACAGCTAGGTCACATCCTCTAAGACCCCCTAGCAGACCTGTGCTTGCTTTGTTTTCCTGTAGAACGGAGTCCACTGAGTTTATAACTAAACCTTGCCATAAAGCGTATGGTTTAGTGAGAACATGCTTTTTAGAACATAATTCAAACTGGATTTTGCTCACCACTATTTATTATACGCCCTATGTGACATAATATTGTAAGTACTATATATAAACAGATACGGAACTGCAGTGAAATGCAAAACATGATAGTAATATATTTATTGTTATATTACTGAGTCACCTGATCAAAGCAATTAGCAAACTTATAACACATTATAGAAAAATACAGTAGTGTATAGGAATCTGCTCCTAATGCGTCCAGTATACCGGTATCTGCAGGTGTCTTGCATATATCCCTGTGCTTTGTCAGTTTATTAAACCGCCTCATGAAACCCAGAACTGGGGGGCAGGAGGGGGGATCCTAAACCCTAGACACTGTTGTTGAATCGCATAATTCCAGAATTAGAAATGTTTTCCTAGATTTTACTCTACAAGCTCTTAACAACATTTTCCCTATTCTCTTCTTTTCAGAAATGAATCCTAAAACACATTCAGAGCTAGCCTACCTACCCTCTTCACAGCCCTCCCTTGGAAGGTTAAATAAGCCAAGCTCTTCCAGTCATCCGTTATGACTACTTTGACAAACTACAGCTGTGGAATGCACACTGAAGTCTCCCTACAGCTTTATTTTCACAAACATGCCACTTCAGTAGACACCCTGAAGGATTTCTAAAATGACAGAACGTAAAAGCAAATCTCCTACCTCTAAACCCAGTGGGTCAGTCAATTTGCTAGGAATTGCCATCGTTGAATACTACACTGTACACTACATCTTCTCCATATTCTAACAATTCACTTAAACATTGAAAACTACAATACGTATTTCAAATATTTTTCATGTTTTAAAGACGTAAGTATCAACATTTATCAGAGCATCAAGTCCAAAAATCCAGGGCAAAACATTATTTCAACATAGACCTTCAAACAAAACCCACAAATTATTTAAAGTACTATTTTACAATACAACTGTACAACAAAAGTACTTTGTTTCTGTTTAACAAATCAGTTATTTCGGAGCTTCTCCAAGATGATCATGGCCTTTTTAACCTTTGCTCTATTTCTCCCTTTAAGCTGTTTTCACAGAATCATAGAATAGTTTGGGTTGGAAGGGGCCATTAAAGGTCATCTAGCTCAACCCCCCTGCAATAAGCAGGGACATCTTCAACTAGATCAGGTTGCTCAGAGCCCCGTCCAACCTGACCTTGAATGTTTCCAGGGATGGCGCATCTACCACCTCCCTGGGCAACCTGTGCCAGTGTTTCACCACCCTCAAGAAGTAAAAAACTTCTTCCTTACATCTAGTCTAAATCTACCCTCTTTTAGTTTAAAACCATTATCTCTTGTTCTATTGCAACAGGCCCTGCTAAGAAGTCTGTCCCCATCTTTCTTATAAGCCCCCTTTAAGTACTGAAAGGCCGCAATAAGGTTTTAAAAGAACCCATGTTGCTAACAAAGCATAATATCCAATAAATAGTAGTCTTTTGCTCCTCAGGAAGCCTAAAGTAATAATCTACTATTTTCCATTAGAGAGAATCTCTACCTCTGTTCTACTCTCAGATGCCTGGTTATCATTTTAAAAAAGAACTACATTTTCGTAATATATTATGTGCAGTTGCAAAGGGTTCAGGGAAAGGCCATAGAGGTACCCTGCTTTCATAAATCAAGAGCAAGATGCTGTGTTTAAGTCTGTCGTCAAATGATCTTACATTAAAGAAAAGATGGAAGGATTTACCCAGTCATATGGAGGTAATAGCTGCAACTTAAAGTGATTTGAAGTGTTCCTGACTATAACTTCAGATAAGAGACAAAAAAAGGGAAGAGTTTTAATGAAGAGGAAGTAATTTTATTCCTTTCTCCTACTGTACATTATATTGAAATCCCCAGAACACAACTTAGCTGCCAGAAAATATACTTGAATGCATAACCAAAGCACTGACTCCTGAGTGCTTGCACACTAGATCCAACAACTCACTGCCTGGGAAAACAGCTACAATAAATATTTGTATCTGAAGGGACTTTTTAGGCAGTTAGCTGAAATATTAATCCTTATGCAATACACTATTTCATCATCAAAAAGAAATCTTTCTACTACAATATATTTCTGTCTCAAAAACCTATAATTATTGATGTAACTTTTTCATGCGGGAAAGATGCTGATAGCCACCAATTTTTTTATTTTACTGGGTTGTTCTTTAACAATAGTCAGAGTAAATTTCAGCATGCATTATTACAATTTTGCCAATTGCTAACATGCTGCCTAAAGTTCCCACAATTAGAAAATCAGTAAAAGGTCCAGTAAGGTTTTTGTGATCCAGAAATAATTCACTACTCACCACTCACTTGTGGTCAGCAGTAATCAGTGTTAATTTGGTTTACATTATGTTGATGTGACACCACAACATTTTCCTCAACTACTAGTACATGCAATTGTCCTGCAACAAACTGAAAAACAGTCATACAAAGAATTTATAAGCATGCCTACGTTTTCCGAGATCAGGAGTAGAAAATGTGGTGACATCAACACAATTGCCTCCAATCCTGTAGATGAAAACCTGAATAGATCATAATTCAGGTGACCAGGACATGAGAAGACTGAAGAAACTACTAAATTTAAAAAAATAATTTTCAAAATATGTATCTATCAACAAATGAATTATGCCCCCCCCCCAAATTAGTCAAAAAACATAAAATACTTCTGATTTAATCTATTTTAATCTAGACTGGGCTACATGTTTCAAAGACCAAAATGAAGTCTGGAGTCTTCGATTAGTGCTTGCTCATAGACTTGTCAAGTCCTGACTTTTCAAACTGAAAAATATAAAAAAACCTAACTAATTTCATTCTTGTAATTACTGAGATGTGAACAATATTCAGAGGTATTGATTTCAAAATCATTATCATAAATCTTAATACCTCGAAAAAAAAAAAAAAGACATATTTACTAAATAAAGTTCAAACCCAATTGCAAGATTGAGACCTAGACCAAAAGCAGCTCCTACTGCTTCCTAACACTGCCTCATACTCAGCCTAGGTTAGTCCATTTTTGTGCATTTTTTCCTACTCACTGCACTGTCTTGCATCACAGAGTGCACAAATTGTATTCCTTTGGAATGAAACTAAACCAGAAGATGTGCTGCAACTGCTAATGGACCTCCAGTTCACAAAACCAAATCAGAACTAGTCCAAAGTAAAACTCTGAAATATCATGCAACACCAGTGCTAGCTCCTCAGAAAAAACTCCATTGCTCTACGTATTTGCTCCTATTGCACCAAACTACTTGCTAATGTAGAAATAGTGCAAATATTAGTCCAGATGTGCCAAGCGAGTATGGCACATCTGCTATACCTTCAGTTAACTGGGATTTAACAAAGTAATAATAAAATAATTACATGGATTTTAAGTCAGTCTAATATTTAGTTGGAGCAGCAGTCTGAATATTGAAAACTGAGACAAGTATTTGAACTTGCTAATTAAAAAGTGTACCTTTGGAGGAAGAAGCTTAACCAACATAAGAGTTCTCACTAATTCATTCTGCATTTTCTTTTTCCTCCCCTAGAATTCTCTATTTTCCCCCTGGATATCCCCTATCTTCCCTGTTTCATCCTTTTGAGATTTAACCATCACCAACATCCCAAAGTAAGTCTTATTTTGTAACAAGACAAAAAAAATGTGGAAAAATCTGGAAAATATTTGAGTGTTTATTATAATAAATACTACCAGAGATGTGTATAGTGAGACAGTGGCCTAGAATGATGATAATAAATTGCACTAAAGTGCCATTTGTTTGCTTATCACTTGCATGGATAAAAACCAGTCAGGAATACTGTCTCTACAGCTCACAGTTTGCAAGAATTCTAAATAAAAGCAATCACATAGAAGACAGATGTGTGATATACAGTACACAGCTATTATTCATGAAAGTAAGTATTAATGGTGAACCATAATAATTATGTTGCCAACTGATCAGAATACAATTCTTTATTTAGAATGGCTGTTTAAGATAGATTTTGCTTTTAAGTAAAAACTCACCTTACACACTAATACTATCAGCCACAATACTAAAATCCATTCTCAATCAGAACTAACACATAAAAACACTTCAAATGAAATTAAGCTATTTATGGGGTTCTGTTGGTTCTTTTATTATTAGCAAATTGTCCCTTCAAAATCTATGAAGTCTATTCTAACATTGGGTGGTTTGCAAATTCCACATTTCGTACACAAATGGACGATGGTTTACTTCTGTCTTCTGCTTTTCTCTCCCTTTAGTCTATGGAAACAATATAAACTCACCAACCTTCAACTTCTTATTGCAGTATCTACTGAAATTCCTAGCCTCACAGAAAGTTTTAAGTGTTTCCATTTCTTAGTAGATTTTTATATTCACAGAGAAGTCAGTCTGGAGCATCTTTCACTAACAGCAAGTTTGAGGCAGTCACCTCCCTAGCTAATTTAATGTGATACGTGGGGCAGCAGGTCCCTTCCCCTCAATAGTCTCTTAGCACTAAACCTAAAATACATTTTCTAACTTAGGAAGAAGAAAGGAAGAACAGAATGAACAGGAACAGGAGAACAGAAAGAAGCTTCCACAAGGCAAGAAATTTGGTAAATGTATTTCAAGTATTAGTATAGAGCTCAGAAGAACTTACAAGAAACAAAGAAAACTGTTAACAAGTACTGATTTTAAGGGTTAATTTTCATGATTTAGTAATTCTAGTCTCATGTATACTTGAGAGCAGCGAATATGGCACTCTATTCAAAGATGACTAAGCAAGTTCAACATAGCAGACAGCAGTCACAGTGGGTTTAGATCAATCTCTTATTCATTCTTTTCTAATAAAGATATACCTTAGCAAAATGGTTTCATTCAAATCCTATGATGTATGCAGAGGTTGCTGCAGAAGAGGCTGAGAGGCACCTTTGCCTAAAGCACTTTAAACTTGCTAATTTCACATATAATTTTTGTCCTGACATGAGAATTCATCTCTGTAAGGTGACAGGTCCAATTTTCTACATACAAAAGCCACTTGTTATCACATATTTGACTGGGAAAAGCAGCTGTATAAAAACAGTGTATGATGTGCAAAACAGGGCTGAGAGGCGCCCATTTGTCACTGCTAAAACTGTTAAAAGATCTCACTAGTGCAGTATTATCCAACTTCTACAAATTCTTTCAAATCTACTGAATACCTACTATGGGAAAATGATCATATTCATCTTCTAGCATTACAGTGTAGGTAAGTTTTACAGTTTCAAGCACAAAATAGTTAACGGGCTAGACATCGATTTTGCTGATAATAAAACCTAGTAATTGTCAAAAGGATTCTGGTACCTTTGCAGAATGAGAAGCAAGAGCATATCAGAAAGTCAGAGATCAAACAATTAAAACAAAAAGCCAAGAGAACAGCTGGAGGAAAGCAGAGATAAAACAGAAGTCAGTCAAATTTGTGAAGTCCTGCAAGATGACCTTGAAGAGAAAAGATTCAAGACAACTCTGAAATACATTTTCCAAACTAAACAGTAATTTTGTACACTTTTCCTGAAACACTTTCAAAAGGTTTGATTTTCAGAACTTGGAGGCACCTCACGCTTCAACAGATCAGAGTTCAGAAGCATTTTAGAAGTTGAGCACCCAAATATTGAGGCCCCAAAATGAGCAGTTGCATTTTAAAACACAAATCCTAAAAGAAATCAAGCATTATGAAGACAAACTATGTACTCAACAGGAAAGAAAATGACCAAGAACATGCTGATATCAGATAATGTATGTAAGCAGAATAAGTAACACATCAGAAAACAAAGGCAGATGTTAATACAGATAAGAAAGGGGAAAAATGAACTTCATACACTGACCACTTAAATGCACACACTTACTAGAGACAAGGTTTTTATACTGCAAGCTGTACCCACATAACAGAAGTGAAGTTTTATGGACAGATTTGGAAGATGGACACATTTGGAAATATGAAATTTTTGGTTGATGTTACAAATAAAAGTCAGACAAAACAGAGGCAAAAGAGGAGAGAAAAGAGGTTGGATAAAAATGAAGGTCCAACTAAACTTTATACAGGAATCTGAAAATGAGGGCAAGTCCAAAATACTAAATTAATCCATTAATTTGTTTTGTGTCTTTTAAACAAAAAAATCCAAAGGTGCAAGTATGCAACTTTAGGAGAAAATTCAACTAGTATGGCAATATTTAGGTATTCATTCTCTAAATGGAAAATACTGTCTAAGGGGAGGGGTGGGAAAGAAAAGGACAAAGAAATCTTGTTTCCAGAATTTTCTATTCATAAATCAGAGATGATCCAGGGCTTTTAGTAGTTACTGGTACTATCATCTGACTCAAGCAATACAGATAGAAAAAAGCATCACAAGATCAACACATACTGGGTACTATGATACTGAAAACTTTTGGACAAGTATTTGTGTGGTTTCAGGAGGCCACTGATAAAGGCTGGAACTTCTTCCTCCCTCTCTGTCGCTGCAGTACCATGTTCCCTAATTACTCTAATTTTTTTGAGTCCATGAGGGATCCCCTGCAGATACTTCACTTCTTTGAGAAAGTAAGAGTGCCAGATGCTCCAGGTACCTCATCAGTGCCTCTGCCCTCACCACAGAGAAGTGCAGGACTTGTCTTCTCAGCAAGATACCTTCACACAGTCCATTGCCAGTCATGTGCCAGATTCATCATTTTGCTGTGGGAAGAGAGTCCTGCTGATCAGTCAAAGACTGGCAAGACCTACACCAAGTAGAGTGGTGTACAAGATTAATATCACAGGTGACATGACAGCATCTTCCCAACAGCTCTGGAATAGAGTGGCATCTGATCTTTGTTCTACAAAGAGGGAAAAACGATGGAAAGCTAATGGAGAAGGTATGCCAAAGAGCCTTGTTTTTCATAAATAAAGTCAACAAAAACTGTCCACTGCCTGGTAAGGTAAACTCTTACGTCTTAAGGAATAAGCATTTTAAGAACTAAGGTGATAAGCACATTTCATGAGTCTGCAGGATTTATTTGACATTAATAAATCCTTGCAGAAGAAAAAAAAGCTGTTGCTAGGAAGGAAACAGATCGCACACTAACATTTAAAAAAAAAAAAGACACTAGATCTAATAACACTGGGAAATATAATAATTTAAAGTTATGTATAAAACATACCTCTTCTAATTAAAAAAAATAGGGTTGATCTTGATAGTGTGGAAAACCTAGTCATAGGATGAACTGCTGTGGACATGGAGATGGAGGGGCAGGACAGAATGTACACCAACACTTCACTTAAATACAATCAGTTAAACCTTGTTAAAACTGCAAAACCCAAAAATTAATTGTTGGATCAGTCTTAGCTGGAAGCAGCTTCCATGGCATGGGAAGCCGTTATAGGAGGGAGAGGAGGAAACAGGGTTTTCAGACTAGAATCTAGAATTTGAGCAAGAAATCTGGAAGTTGAAGCAACAGACATATTATGGATTGCCTTCATTTATGGTATTAATTTTGAAAGATCTCCAGCAAATTAAGTCTATGAATAGCTTTTCTAAATATACAGATCAGTTTAAACAACTGTTGCAATGAATAAGAAATCCTTCCACTAGATTTTATAACCACAGCATTATTAACATGCATGTGAGCTTTACAGTAAGGGTAAAATGCAGAACAGCTCAGACTACTCCAAGACTCAGAGCCATTGTGAAACTTCAGCTATATAGCTTGTTGTACATTTGGAGGAGGAATGTACGTCTGTTCATTTGTGGAATACATCTAACAAGGAATAAAATAAGGCAACTACTATTAAAGACCAAGAAAAATCTAGACACATTTTCAGAGTTGTTTCCATCATAGCCTTATAGTACTTCAAAATCTCTTTCAGGTGAGATATGGATGTCAGAATTCATCATGGGAATAGTATCAAACAATAACAGAGGAATACTTAAGGAGGCTTTTGGACAGCAGAACTTCAGCTAGCTTCACTCCAGCATCTGAAATCAGATGTGGAAGTAGCACTAGGAAGAACTTCAGAAAACATTAATTCACCCAGAAAAGGAATGCATGTCCCACTGGCAAATTAAGAAAAAAACCATACAGTCTACAAATTCCCTGAAAAGTAGTCTCTCACAGATTGCCAAAACATGAGCAGGAACAATTTGGAGACAGATCATGTCAGATAGGAATATGGTGATGGCTTAACATATATACATTAAAATTCAAGCAAGCTAATTACACTTTTTTTCCCCCTCTCCAAAACTTTAACAAAGAAATCTTCCATATTATTTAAATAGTGCGATGCTGCTATCGGTATAGTCTAGGCAATTAAAAAGAACAGATTTTTAAAGCACATATGTCATGCTCAACAACAACTGGCACTTCAGCAACAGATATTGTGGCTATGACTCTAGTGACATACTAAAATAAAGCCGAGATAGGCACCAAGAGGCTTTTCAACCTTACAGATGAAGCAGCTAGGATACTGAGTTACAGTCAATGTGTGTTGAAAGCAGAAAAATAAAACCTTCTGTAAGCATGATCCTGTAATAATAAATAATGGAGGTTTTCTATGTACAGTTCCATACTTCTGACTGTACTTGCTTCTTTTAAACTGATGTTAATAGACACTACAGTAATAGTCCTCAAACTCACAAACGAGCAATATCCCCCTTTATATGTAGGGATAGTTTAAATCTGTGAAACTCCATTTCTACGAGATGGTACAAAATACAGGATTTTGCTCAAAACAAAGTAAGCCTAATAGTAAAAATACTGCAAATTATAGTTACTACACTTCTATAAAACAGAAGTCATACTTCACATCATTTATTACTCATATGGAAGTATGTGATACTTGTTTTCATTTTCCAGTACTCCATGGTATCAGTCTTAAAATCTTATTCTTACATTCTTCACCGAAAGGGTTGTCAAGCATTGGAACAGGCTGCCCAGGGAGGATGAGTCACCATCCCTGGAGGTATTTAAAAGACGTGTAGATGTGGCGCTTAGGGACATGGATTAGTGGTGGACTTGGTAATGTTAGGTTTATTGTTGGACTTGATCTTAAGGGTCTTTTCGAACCGAAATGATTCTATGATTGGTTTGTGGGGTTTTTTAAATTCCATAATGAATATTATTAATTCGCTATATTTATTCTGGCTAATATCCACAGGATATCATTTAATCTCTAGGCTTTTCAGGAAAAATAAAAGGTTTTTGAACATAATTAATTGGCTGAGGGTGTTGAATATAAGAACCCTCAGGGGAGACAGAAAGAAAGAAGAAAAAAAAAAAAAGGGCATTTACTCTAATAGACCAGATTTCATAAAGAAATACACAGACCTTTGTCTTCAAAACAATGTCATGATACCAGGCGATTAAATAGCATTAACTGCATCTAAAACAGTATTTCACACAAAATCTATCATTTTTCAAAAACCGTATTTTATCTGTTTTCTAGTCTTAAATGTAATAGCCAAAAAAGTAATCCTGGTTTTCAATTTTTTAAGCAGCTAGAAAGGGAACAGTCCCAAATATTATCATTTCATGCTGTGACAGCTTCCTTATTCTTATCTGGTGTTTCTTAGGAAGACCTAACTTCTTAAATGCAGAAATCTCAGAAAATTAAAAAAATTGGTAAAAATCTTAAGGAATTTTCTTCATTGCTATGTTCTAGCCGTTGTTTAATATATTCAATAAATCGCGATGGAATATGCTTTTAAGCATGAACACGATACTGACATCTACTGGTTACCAGAATTATAGATTAGTTTCACAAGAAAAAAATGTTTTAAGTACACAGTGAAAGAAAGTAAACGGACAAATTACTTGTAAAGATTAATGTAGAGTAAATATGAATGTGGCCTACACTGGAGTTGCGAGTTGACAAAAACAATCAAGACATGCCAAGTACATGCAGGCTATGCTCATTTTTTCCTGTACATTGCTGGCCTTCCCCTTTTCCCAGATTTCAGGTATGAAATTTTTTGTGTGATGTATTTCCATCACTGCTTCTCTAAGATGCCATGAATGCTGTTTAACAGGTACCTCTTAATATTGGAAAAGCATCACCATTTCATCATTCCCATAAAGGAATCTCCTTAATTAGACAATAAAGTTTTTTAAAAACCAGTTCAGTTTGCTCAAGGCAGAAGTACTCACAGGTCCAACTCTTGGATTACAAAAAAGTTTCTACCTCTCCCATAAAACATGCCTATATTGCTGCCTCACTGAAACTATTTCTACTTCCACTTATTGGTCTTTTCATCATTCACATTCTGCAACATCGATTTCAGAACTCAACTAAAATCCTTGTTTTTCACAATTGAAGCCATAATCCTCTCGGCATGCATTGTATCTGAACACTTGCCCCAACCCCAAAGAGAACTCTGAAAGAGCAGAACTCCGCAGAACAAAGGCTGTTCACATGACTGATTTCATTAAGGGATTAAAAATTGCATTTATAATGGATTTAATTACAACAGGTTTGATAAGCTTGGATAAATGAAGCCTAAAACGTCCAGGAACCTGATTTAGGCACTCCAAGGCCAAGATACATAAGACAATTTCTTTTTCCTTTACAACGAAGAACCTGGAATTGAAAAATAGGTCCAAAAACCTCACAGCAAGCTACTTCATATCAGGGGATGTATGCCTCTTACTTTGTTCTTATTTTTATTAAAGACAAAGAAAGTAAAGCATTGTTTATGCACATTTAACTTTCATTGAAAGTCTCTTCAAAACCTCTTCTCTCTAGGCTAAAGCTTTACAAGTAAAATTTCATATTAGATTGTTAGATCAAAACCAGACCTGTACAACATGCAGCTCCCAGGCCAGCACGGCCCACCAGCAGGTGAGAGGCAGAGTGCTCAGTCTGCAGTGGGGTGGCAGAGGAACAAGGAGCAGTTAGGAAAGGTATCGCACCAGGGAGGGAGCTAATACCGACATGGGCAAGAGAGGTGTGGAAGACTATTGCTGTAGGAAATACGGAATCCTGTGTTAGGATTTTAATGCCCACATACATTGCTGCTCTACTGCCACAATGCTACAGTTGTGCAATGAAATTCTGACAAAATCTACACTACAGCATCTTCATTGGCTCTAATAAAATACTCACATAAAAATTATTCTAAGTATTGCTTAAATGATTATGTTTTTCACTTCATAAAGAAGACATCTGACTTTTTCTTAAAAGCACACCACAAGCCTTTCTTATCACTTTTACATCAAATGCCATCCAAACAAAAACAGTTATTATACAAAAAGGTAGATAGTTCAAATTAAAATTATTTGGTGATACATTATGGCATACAATCAGTAAACAACCACTGAAATAGTTCTCTTATAAGCACACAGAAGACAATAAAATGAGCAAAATGGATCCAAAAAAGGCATAATAGAAAACTATATTTTTAGTAAAATGCAGTAAAAACATACATAACAAGGTGCAATCATATTATCTAAACATACCTTTCCAAATTCTGCAGCCTGTTTTAAAATATCTCTTTTTAGATCTTCTGCTCTCTTGGAATGAAAAGAATTACTTTGACTCTGGATGATAAATACAATTTCTTTTAATTCTGTGAACCAGAAAATAAGAAGATTTAAAGACAAACAAAGTTATTTTCAGTTTTGCTCCAAAGCTACTGAGAACCCAGGTGTGGGGGGTGAATCTATTACATAGCAAGCTATTTCTTTAGTTATAAAAACATTTTATGAAATAATAAAATGGCATAATTTAACAGACAAAAAAATCCAAACCAGTCCTTTTAAGGATTAACACATAAAAAGTATGACATGACTAGGAGATCTGCAGCAACAAAGAAACTTACACCCGCAGTTAACAGTAGCCACATTCATTAAGTTCCTTTTTCTCCAATACAGCAGCACTCCTTATTACCAGCGTTAAAAGGTGTTAGTCATAGACCAGAATCTCCCCTCACTAGGCAATGGATGAACATGAAATGGAAAAGATAAAAAAAAAAAAGCTCAATCCAGAGCTTAAAACCCTACCCAGAAACAAACGTCTGATGGAGAGAGACGCGCATGAGAACAATGAGGTACTACTTTTACCTGATAGGACGGCATCAATACCTCAAATGTGTGCTCACAGTGTTTAAAGGCACCATAGTTAAGAACTTTCAACAGCAAAGGAGACTGTGAGAAATGTAAAAGAAAATAATGAGGTAGCTTTGCAAACATTTATGGACAGAAAAAAAAATGCTTATTAAAAAATAAAAGTAAGTGATGAAGGCTGATACCATGAAGAAGCCGAAGATAGCCAAATTTTCTTGATGATAGTAGATAGAATAACCTCTCAGGACTTTGAAAGCTAAGAAAAACAGGCAGATTTGATCCCATTCAGAAGCAGAACATAGCAGAGGATGAGAAGGTGAAAGGAAGAGGAGAGCACAGATGCCCTTTCCAAAATTCTTAACAAGTTTGACCTATGCTGCATAACCCACCTAAGACCATAGCTAAGTAGCAACGTATAAGATGAGGAGACACTATATTGCAGTTTCCATTTGGTTTGCCAGAAAAGGCTGAACTTTATAGATATTATGCAGACAGTGTGCAGACGAGGAAATTCAGGCTATAACAACTTAAGAGGTACAAATAAGTCACTGGCCAATTACTGCCTAAGGAACAAAAAAGATAGTAATGATGTTCACGGTTCAAGGAGATAAGTAGAGGTACTTATCCCCTCCCCACTTGTGGGGGGGGGATTGAGAATTGCACTTAAATTCTATCACTCAAGGTGACAGTCAGATCAGGCATAAGAGATAACAGATTCTAGATAATTCAATGAGGGGACAGCACAGAAACGGCTGCTGAGTTAATGTTTACAGGTGACATCACTCCAAGACATGACAGTACCAAAACGAAAGAAATCAAAGATGAAGTCCCATGGGATCTGTACAGAATGTCAAAAAATGCGGAGAAGGAATAAAGTGCACACCAAAAAAATTATATAGGTAACAAAAAGGACGTCAGAGTCAAATTTCAGAAAAGCAGAACTTCAAGACCACCATCATTAGTAACATTATGAAAGCTGACAGAGAAATTAAAGATACAAAACCTCTAGGAGAGCTTTCTAAGAACAGTTATGGTATTCCATTGAAACCAAACTTTCAATGAGATATAGGAGATGTCAAACTGAAGACAGTCCAGGATGAAAGTTCAGTAGAGAAAATCCAGAGCATCACAGCTGACTGAAAGCTGTCAGATTGTACGACAAGCAACATCTGTGGGAAGATAAACATCCCAAGGACAGAGCACCTTAGAGGAAGCATGTGAAGCTTCTTGTCAGGCAGCAGAGTATTTCAATACTTTTAATCTGCAGTTTCACTGCAGTATAAATTCAAGTTTTACTTCATGCAATATTTATTTTTAAAATGTATATTCTTGCATCGTAGATCAAGTCAACCTAAAAGATCCTAGTTTCACATTAAGATCTTGACCTCGAGATTAAAAATGCTAACTTGGCAAATAGAGTAAAATGAGTGAAGAACAGTGGAACAAAGATGAAGAATAAATGTCCAAAGAAGGAAAGTAGTAGTCTCAAGGAAAAAGATTAAAACTGAGCACATGAAGAAGGATCACAAAAGAAACAGTGGCAACAAAAAGAGCATTAACCTCAAATATCTTTGCTAAGATTATGAGAAGATTGTCATATCCAAGACCTGACCATTGATTACATTCCTTTGTTCATTTCCTCTGAACAGTTACTTGTTAATTTAGACCTATGACAGCTCAAAGCTGCAGTTAAATGATTTTCCACTTTCCCCTGATACTCTTTTCCCTCAATTTATTAGCTTATTCACCAAGACAAACTCTGAAAATGTCAAATTGTGTGAGGTTTCTGGTGATAAAGTTGCAGAGATGGCATAAACACTGACATAGATATCAGTTCCGATTTCACATTTTTTCCCCATGCAGCTTTCCTTCATGCTCTGACCCACCCAACAAACTGCTTAAAAAACCCACGCACAATAAAAATGTCTGAACAGCAGCTATTTGCTATCTAGCAAGAAATTTGCTAGATTTCCTGTGCAAAAATTAAAATTTGTGCAAAAATTAAAATTACACTTCAATGATGCTAGTGAGAGTCAAAGGGCTAAATCTACCTGCACAACACTGAAAATATCCCCAGAAATAAAAAGCAAAAATTATATTGCTTTATATAATTACTGTTTTAGTATCAGTACATTTACAGATATGCAAGCATCTGAGTTACACCCAGTTTCACTTATGGTACATTTAACAACAGCTGTGATATCCCACAATAGAATACTTTCTATGAGTAATCTAATAACTACTTTGGTGTTACTGCTTTAATCCAATGGCAATAGTTTCCTCTCCTATAGACACTTTAAAATAGTTATTAACAGTAAAATTCAGTGGATTAAAATGTCAACAGAAAGTATGTATAATTTTAAAGACCTAAATTGTTTCTCAAGTTGAGAAACAGTCAACCAAGCAAGACAAAGAATGGACTCTTTTGGAAGATTAACATCCAAAAGAGCTACTGATACACTTTATTGCTCTTGTTGTCTTCTTTTCTCTTTTATTTCCCTAAGACATTTCTGTATCTGGAAAATATCTTCAACAATCCCAAATGCTTATTGATTGGAAACATACTGCAAGTTCACAGGAAAAAAAAAAAATGTAAAAACCAAAAAAAATTGGGAAACAGGAATGCTGAAACATCCTGAGTCTCATCACAACCATGTCTCATTGCTAAACAGAATGGAGCCTTAAAAAACTTTTAACAAGCCATTAACGGTAATACGTGTTTTAGCACGTATACAATGTCCGTATGCAAAATACGCCTCCTTAGGAATTATCACTAAATCAATTCAAAAGATGGTAATGAGGAAATACTGCTATTTGGAAGATAAGCATTGCAGTATAATGACCAGCATGAATTAACTACTTGTATGATTTTTTTTTTTTTTTTTTTTTGCAAAGTTTATTCACCACAAAAGGCTGTTTTAGTCAACTCAAAGCTACTGAAAAATTTAAAACAAATATTTCAGGCCCTCCCCCCACCCCCAAAAAAAAGAGTAAAAGAGCTCCTAGAAGAACATGAGGTGATGATGTTGCCTACAAGCCTTCCTCTGCTAGCCAGGCGTTAAAGCATTCACCCAGGATGCAAGAAACCCAAATTCTCATCTGTGAGGCAGTCTGGGCCTAAATGTAGGCGTTCCAAGTCAGTCTTATTTTCCAGGCTGCAAGTATATTCTCCTATTGTTCTAGAAATGGAGAAGAGTGAAAATGGCTCCTGAGCTAATAACCTAACTCTCCTGAAACAGTGGGCATCTAGAACTATGTCTCTGACTTGCTGAACGTTTAAACACATCAATAAAAAGATAGAACAGGCATTAACAGAAAAGACAGAATTCCATGATGGTTTATATACTTCCTGGAGTGTGTGTGATATGGGCCAAACCACTTCTGCAAAAATTACAATTATGACTTTAAAACAGCTAGGATGCCGTCTAATCACTGGCCCCTAATAGGTAGAAGAATGCCACTGACATCTTTGCAGCTCTGTCAATGGTGCTTAAATCTAGTTCCTCTTTTCTCTGGGTTTTTCTTTCCTAAGATATGATGGAAACAAAATTAATTTGTTTAAGGCTAAATGGAGTATTTGTACAATGAAAACAGGGTTTTCTTTCCAGTGAGAAAGTACAAAATGTCTCATTATTTAGTCAGACAAAAACTAAACTGCAGAAGCAATGGTACCTTAACTCACAAACCAGAGACTCTACTGTGTAGGTCAGAAAACTCAGCTTCCAATTTGGGTTTAAAAAAATTAGACCACTTGCATATTCTATAGGCCTTCCCCTCCTTTTATGCCAATTGTAAAATCAACCTGAAACTCCAGATCAAGATCTTTTAGTTCTTATATTTTGAGCAAATTATTGTAGCCTAGTATAAAGCTTCCACAGTTAAAAGTAGAGACAAGTCTTTTCTCACGCCAAGAACAATAATTTGTAAATGTGTTTATATAAAAGTTATTGGTATCTTTCTGGATTAAAGGCAGTGTATACATATATATAGATAGATATAGACACACAATCTCATCTGTGTGTGCGTGCTTAATTGTTCATCATATATGCAATAAGCATGGTAATGACTGATTATCTGTTTATGGCCTGTAGCATGAGAACTGAAAGCCATCCTAACTTCAAACACTCTCTCAACAGTTTGAATATTTCCGATATTTCTATTTCCTGAATTTTACTAAACTACTTGCCTTAGTAACATCCAAAAAAATCCTTTAAAATCAATTCCAAACGCACATTTTTAGTACACTTATTGACTTGTTGAAATTAGAAATAATAGTATCCAATTGTTCTCAAACTGCACATCCTTTCATAGTTTTGTAATGAAGTATGTTGCTTACCACTTCAGAACTCGTGATGTGTCTTAACATTAACTCAACCAAAAAAAAAAAAAAAAAAAAGTTCATCACCTACGCATTTGCTCTGATACTAAAGAAAAAACTTCTTTAAACCTTGCATGTTGTTCTCACCTTTCCACCCAAAGTTCCCTCACTAATTCCTAAAGAGCCTAGATAAAATGCAGAACTAGACCAGGCAGGATATTAAAAGGATACAACTGCAAAAAATACGTTTGCTGCTTTCAGAATATTGCACGTATTTGCAGATCAGAGGAAGTATCACCATATTTGCAAGAATCAAATCCAAGAAAAAAAAGCCTCAAAACTACTTCATTCTTCTTCTCTCATTTAACACACAAATTAAAAAAAAAAAAGAAAAAACCCAAACCAAATACCCTCTCACCCCGCAGCCAAAAGCTAGTAGATACTCTTGTGGTGAGAGGAATACCTCCAGAAAGAATGACTCAACCTACCTTGGGTCTCAGTCTCTGGAAGTGCCCCTCTCTTCCCACAGACTGCAGAAGGAATCTAGAGAACTCATGCTCCCAAGCTCAGTGTTTCCCTGAGTTTCCAAAGGTGAAATCATTGTACACTAGCCTGAAATAGCCAGTGCTTCATTTCAAGAAGAGATTTGCTTTTGTTATTCAAATATTCTAAACGCTGAAAATACTGTTGGTAGGCAATATGGCCTACTACCTGGGTACAAATACACCCACCAACAGAGTACCTGTACATTCACCTGAAGGGCAAGACTTTTTGCCATGGCGTGGCAATGATGACCCAACATTGGTAAGTCATATCACTGATCTTTTGGCTGGACTATAACACATCCATGCATGAAACTCTTTGCGAACCAGCCAATCCGGAAAGCTACAACGCATTCTGGGTAGACAAAGCGACCACGAGAACATGAAGTTCAGTCTTCTCTGTATTACGCTTGTCTTCCCAGTGACTAGGATATCAAGATGTTGATACCTGTCTTCAAAGGCTTGGCTAAGGACACTTAAAAAGATCCCTTAAAACTCTAAAAGTAAAACTACAAATAGTAACTCTGCTTCCTTGTTACAAAGGTACAGCTTATTTATAAAGAAAAAAGAATTTTCTGTATAACAGTTTGAAAAAAAAGAATGAAAAAAATCACAGGAACTAAGAACCATCAAGAACTTCATTCTCTGTTTCAAGCCCTTCCTTGATTTTATCCACAGAAATGGGTTAAAAGAGACTTAAAAAAAAAAAAAATTCTTTCTTATGGAAAAGCAGAATCTCGTTAAAAAAAAAAAAAGATGGAGGACACAAGAAATGACATATTACGACAGACCAATGGTCCATCTAGTCCAGTATATTGTCTTTAACAGTAGCAATAGGAAACACTATTTAGGGACACCACAAGACTTTCACTTTCTCTGGTGCACCTCACACTCTAACAGCATCCTCAATTATCGTATTAGTAAATACCAGAAGATACATTGCTGCCTATTTATCTTACCATACATTTATGGTCTTGTTCCCTCTTGAAACTGCTGATATGGTCTGCTTCCACTACCTCCTGCGGCAGCAAGTTTCTAAATTTTGCTACCTGCTGCATAAAATACTTTTGTTTGTCTGCTTTAAAGTGCTCTCCTATTGAAACAAACAATAGATGACAGATGGTAGTTACATCACTAATGTACCATTGTAACGTTCCTAAATATAACTTTCCTAAGTAATGAGATTATATTAAAACTTATGAAAACTGAGCACTGTCAAAAGCCAAAAAAAGTCTGTCAATGCCTCCCTAGGTGTTTTATGAAGTGAGACACAGCAGGTCTGCTGGGAATGATAAAAGCAGCAACCAGCATCTGGCTGTGCTATGAGATTCCACAGAAAGGGATGAAAGAACACAAAGAGGAAACGGACTTTCTTTGACACCAGATAAAGGTGGCTGAACAGGGAAACAGAGTAATAAAGCTTCTATAGAAAGGTCCTGACCTTTCAACGGTAAAACGGGAGATTAATGGGACAACGGACTGAATAATTTTCCACAAAAGTGGTTATCTGTGTTAGGGACAGAGCTTGCAACTAAGTCCAAAAAATCCAACAAACAAACAAAAACCAGATCTTCTCAGCACCATTCAGAGTTCTGTTAGCAAATCCCTAAAAGCATCCCGGTGCTCAGCTTTGATGTCAGAATGAACTCACAACTACTCAGAAACTGCTGCAACAAAGACATGGTCAAGCTGGCTCTTTTTAGAACAAGCAGACCCAAGTGCTCAGGGTTTAGAAGAGTGAGATGTACCATAACAGTCGAAGCTGCTTTAAGAATTGAACTGCTATAGTATAGCAGAGGCAGCACTGGGTTACAGTGCAGAGATTACAAGTCCTCATCTCAGGTCTGTAAACTTTTTGCTGGAAGGACATCAGACTTGTTTTCAGAAAAGGCAGAAGCTTGCAGAATTTTTATTCTCATAATTTATCTCACATGTCTAGTAAAAATGTTTTTTACCACTCAGTATCCTACTAATATTTGACATGTTTCTTAAAGACATGTTTCCAGATATTACAAAGTTATTACAAGTTGTTACAAGTAATTTATAATAATCCTAGTTATTACAAGTTTCATGAGAGCCTAGCAGAATGGTAAAATTCAGTTTCATGTTAAATTTTTAGAGGAACTGCTACTAAGTATCATGAAATTTGGTTTCAAAATACTGTGTACTACAAAAAGCAATGCATCAGTTTCATAGTGCAAGCGCACATTTTCAGAAAAACACTTAACTACAAGAACTGCAAGTACAAAGAAAGATCAAGAAGCTTCTGTTTGATGAGACTACATGAGCAAAGGAAAAAAATACGAAGTATTTGGGAATTGGCAATTAACTAACAATGCCATTGAGCACTTAGGCAGCGTTCACACAGTCACTTCTCAAAGCATAACTGTATTTTATTTATACTAAAAAGGCAGCCACAAGTGAAAACAAATACAGACTGTACAGTACTTACCTCTGCTTATCTTACTAATTGTTCCACTTTTTTCAGACTTCTAGAAGAAAGGAAGCAAAATAAGGATACAGGCAAAAACTCAAATATTTCTATAGAGAGACACAAGGAGTCAAATCATTCATCAGATTGTAAATGTATACATAAAGGTTTTAACTCAAGAACTAATAAAAAAACTAAAGTAAAAAGTTTGTCATCATCGAGAATTGAAACAGATATTCTTGTTTGTTTACTACTGTGTTTGTATACTATTATTTAGACAATACAGTAAAAGAATAAAAAGAAAAAAAAAAAAAACAAGAAGAGAGAATGCTTTTCCATGACTCAATTTATACCAGAGCTCTTTAAGTTAATACTAACAATGTCTTTTTTTTTTTTTTAATATGTATCTCCTGAGCACAAAGTTTGGAACATGGAACTCTATAAAACAAACACAACCTGTTCAGTGTGTAAAAAAAACCCAACACACTGTTGAAAGCACCTATTGAAACACAATTCTTAAAGGAAGACTCAAAAGCAATTTTTATCAAGACAAATAAATATGAAAAGGTTGTTGTACACAACGTGACTTTACTGGGATTTACTCAGGTATCACACACATTTGTCATGGAATTTTAACAGAGTGCTGAGGAACAGACAACAGTGACATTGCATTTGCATCGTTAACCAGGAAACTAAGACACACACATAAAAATATCTTAGGAGCATATTCAATTGCTTCTAAATAGCAGAGGCTGGGTGGAAAGGTGTTGTTTAAGAACTGCTGACTGGTAGAGCTAGGACTGGAGAAACAGCTCTGTGCTTCCTACAAAAATTGTAGGAAGGAAAACAGAGCCTTCATTTATTGCACAATTTCTCCCTGGTAACAGCATCTCAGTGCTTTGGTTTCTCCACATGTAAAATCAAGATCATCTTTACTAATTGCATAAGGATGTTGCAGGATTTATCTTGGTTCAAGTGTTTTAAGACCTTCAGATAGAAATGCCATACAAGGCACTCCTCAGTAATAAGCTCGTATATCGTTTTCTTACCCTTGTGACTTAATTCCTATTTATAAACACATTTTTTCTACACCCCCCCCTTTTCTTTTTTAAATATCATATCCATCTAATCCTTTTAATCCTACTTGCACCAGATGATCTCTCCTTCTGTCCAGGTCTGACTTTTACAATGAAATGCATAAGCTCCAACTTCCTTGGAAAAGGAAAAGAAAAAAACTTCCATCTGTACAACCTTTTCAAGAATGACTGCATTGCATCCATGCTTATGACACTTTTTTGCTGACTGGGTCAATAAAGTTTGAAAAAATTCTTATAAGACTAAGTTATTTTGATGACTATACACAGTACTGCCATCTTACAGCGTAATATACACCACATTCTAAGTTAACCTATATCATAAACAACATGGGAAGATTAATTTTCTACGCTAACAAAAAAGTGTGTGTTATGGCCTGAAGAGTCATGCCTAGGAGGCACCTCTGACTTCATCTGAGGGAAGGTTTTGAAACTCTAAAATAGTAGGAAAGCCTTCATAAATTATATCCTATATAAAAATGATAACATTAAACAGCTGGATTGAGACAGTAATGGAATTTGACAAACAGCAACTTACAAGTAATGAAAACGGAACATTACCTAGTCCCCCAGATACACTGCAGCAGATCAGCAGTTTGCAATAGGGATCTTTTTCATTTATGAAAGTTACTGTAAATACAGCAATCATCACCAAAACCAAAAATTATTTGAAAACATGTATCTCTGACCATACTTCCATGGCATTTGATGCAAGATCACTAGATCTAAATGGCAGTTATAGATTCTATCTCTTGATTCATTCCAGTACTTTTATTTGATTGTCCTCCCTTAAATCTCTTTTATATATACACAAATATCTGTTACCAATATATACATATTAAAAAAATGGTAGACAGAAGTCTGTTAAAGGACATATATGCATATACACTGAACACCCATTATGCTATTTAATGGTAGGGCTAGCTCTGACCATAAATTCTTCTAATCTGTTAATTTGAAATTTCATACACAAGCTTTACCTGAGCCGTGACTTGGGTAGCAATATGTAATAATGCCAGTTTAGTAGAGAGGCAGCCATTTCCCTCTCAATGTATTATATATTTAACAAAACCAAGAAGAAAGGAAAACCTGTCTCTGAACTAATAAAGGTTATATACTCAAAAACTATTCTCAACAGCAATAATACTATCAACTTGTAGAAGCTATGCAAAATTGCCAAGTTTTTTTTACTATAAGTTTCTAATGTACTCTTCAGCTGGAAAAGAGAAAATACATTGTTTTCTACTTCTCTTAATACAAATGTCAATATAAGTCAGAAAATCCAGCATAAGAACGAAATCAAAAGTGCTAAGTATAAGTTTATTCTAGTAATTCTAAGAATCCATAGGATAAATTAAGATCCTAGTAATACTAAAAGAGTAGTGCTACATTGAACTTGTGTCCCATTAAAGGTCTCTTATATGCCACACAGAACAGAAAGACATCATATGACATTTAGTACCACTGAAGTCAATGATCAAAGTAATCAATGTCACAGATGATAGGCTTTCTGCTCTGGTCTCTTCTAGGTGATTTTATAATGTCTGTAAAAAGGTCCTGCTCTGGCAATTAAAATTTATTACCTGCAGCACTGGTAGTTCAGTCTCGTCTTCTGCACCTTCAGGAACTACACTCACAGCAAAAGCTGAAAGAAAAAGCAGGCTTTTTTCATACTATAGGAGCTCACTTTTATACTTGACAAAGTTCTGCAGCAAAAGAAAAAAAACATTTAGGTAGATTTTCATATTAAATGATACTATATTGGTGATAACCTTTATGAACATAAGACAGTCCGTTCTTACAGAATTTATACATTTGCTGCCTGACAATTCTATTCCTGTACATCACTGAAAAGATTGCTCTGATGTGAAGCCAATTTATCTCGGCTTCAAGGCAAATAAATCCCATTTAAAAAAAAAAAAAAAAAAAATCAAATCTGTTCAGTCCAGTAGTTCATTTGACAATAGCATAATGTGCTATCACATGAGAAACCTGCATTCCACGCTATCTTTAGGTTAAACTTTGGATTACCAAAGCTTCACTTGGAACCATAGAAACTGACAGCAGCGGACAGAAATTTCTATCAAACTTGAAGACGGCTGTCATACGCTTTGAATGCCATCTTTGAACAACAGTTAAACTTGTTAATGTATAAGAGACCCAAATAAACATTTACAAAAAAACCAGAGACCCCAAAGAGCTAATTTGCACAGATCTAGCATCATCTTAAACCTTTTATACTGACACCATCCTATGCATACACTTCTGATTTGTATCAGCAAAATAATCATAAAAAAGGGTTCTGTTTTTTTTTTCTTGTTGATACAGTCGTCTAATCAATTTGTCTCAGCTTCCCATTTGTAAAAGTAGTTCCATTTAACATAAAAAAGTTTTGCTAAGACTCTTCATAAGGAGTCTTTTTCTTTAAGGTACTAAAGAGATGCAAATGAAACTAAATTGCTATAATTTGGAAGGAACTCAAGACACTACTCATCATGGTCAAATAGGTGGTTTTCTTAAAAACTGGGGTGGAAAAAAAAACCCTCAACAGATTCAAGTGGAGTGTCTCACTGCAAGTTTAAATTATTTATTGCTTGAAATTGATTTCAAAGTGAATTGCTAGCACCTGTCAATTCCTTTGACATGCTAGAAACCTGGAATGTAGGAGAGCAAGAAGACAAGATTGTCCAAAGCCTGTGGTGCTCCATCTCTGATTACCTATATCTCTATGCAGTTTCAACTGGAGACCAAATTTCATCAATTATATTATATCCCTTGCTGACAGCATGTTCTGATCATTTTCCTCTTTCTCTTTCAACATAACAGTACTTAAAGCTCCAGATAAGGAATATCTTCCCCTACACAAAACAGATTCACATCTTCTACTTGACATGATCCTAATTACAAGATCAACACAAAACACCCTTATTCCGCAAAATGTATTAATTACATACAATTAACCTGAAGAAGTATCACCTCATAAATTCAGCTTATTCGCAAAACTGAATGCAAGCAGAATTTTCATGACTTTCAGTTTTTAATGTGCAGCTGAGGAATGGCGCACATGAGACCTGAAACAACTGTGATTGACAAGAGATTCTGCCTCTCTCACCATAACGTTCAATAACCCATGCTCCTAAGATTTATAAAATATTAATGCACGTGATCCTTGAAACAAATCAAACAATACTCAGATCACCTGTAAAAAAAAAAAAAAGACCTATTTCATACTATGCCTTTGACAGCACAGATAAAGCTCTTCAGGGAATTATTTTAACAACTTACTTCACCTTCGTATTACAGAACCACAGAATTGTTGAGGTTGGAAAGGACCCCTGAAGATCATCTAGTCCAACCCCCCGCCCTGAGCAGGACACTTGAGCACCTTGTCTAATCAGGTTTTGAGTGTTTCCTAGGACAGAGACTCCACAAACTCCCCGAGCAACCTCTTCCAGCATTCAACCACCCTTAGAGTAAAAAAAAAAAAAATTTATTTCTTACATTTAAATAGAATTTCCTGTATTTCAGTTTGTGCCCACTACCTCATGTCCTGTTAGGCACCACAGTCTGGCTCCATCTTCTTTACTGCCCCCCATCAGGTATTTACACATGTTGGTAAGATCCTCCCTGAACCTTCTCTTCTCCAGGCTGAACAGCCCCAGCTCCTTCAGCCTCTCCTCATATGTCAGGTACTCTGATCTATTAATAATCTACATGGTCCTTTTCTGGGCTCACTCCAGTATGTCCATGTCTCTCTTGTACTGGGGAGCCCAGGCCTGGACACAGCACCCCAGGTGTGTCTCACCAGTGCTAAGCAGAGAGGAAGGATCACCTCCCCTGACCTGCTGGAAACACTATTCCTAATGCAGCCCAGGAGGCTGGTGGCCATCTTTGCCACAACGGCACACTGCTGGCTCATGGTCAGTTTGTTGCCCACCAGGACCCTGCAAAGCTGCTTTCCAGAGAGTGTGCCCCCAGTGTTCACTGGCGCATGGGGGGTGACTCCTCGCCAGGGGCAGCACTTGGCATTTCCCTTCGTTGAACTTGGTTTTCCAAGTTTCCCATTTGCCCATTTCTCCAGCCCGCTGAGGTCCCTCTGAATGGCAGCACAACCAGCTGGTGCATCAACCCCTCCTGCCCATTTTGTATCCTCTGCACACTTGCTGAGGGTGCACTTTGTCCCATTGTCCAGGTCATTAATGAAGAGGCTAAACACCTCTGGAGCCATTATCAACCCCTGGAGTGCACCATGCCACTGATCAGAGCCCCTGAGCCCAGCAAGTCAGGCAGTTTTCTATCCACCTCACTGTCCACATATCTACCCCATACTTCAACAGTTTGTGTATGACATTATAGGAGACAGTACTGAACTCCTTGCTAAAGTTGAGATCAAGAACATCCACTGTTTTCCCCACACTCATAGAGGCAGTCATCTCATCACAGAAGTCTTTTGGGTTGGTCAAGCATGATTGCCCCCTCATAAAAACATGCCGACTTCTCCCAATTACCTTCTTGTCCTTTGTACGCTTGTCTTGTCCTTCCTTGTTTGGCAATGGTATCCAGGATTATTTGCTCCACCACCTTCCCAGGGATTGAGGTGACACTGGCCAACCTATACTTTCCCCAGATTCTCTTCCTTGCCCTCTTGAAGACAGGGGTGACATTTGCTCTCTTCTAGTCTTCAGGAATCTCCCCCAATCACCATGACCTTTCAAAGATTATCAAGAGTGGCCTTGCATTGACATCGTAAAGCTCCATCAACACTTGTGGGTGCCTCCCATCAGGTTCTGTGGACTCCTGTATGTCCAGTTTGTTTAAGTGTTCCCTAAACTGGTCCTCCTCCAGTGAGAGTAACTCTTCCTTGCTCCAGACTTTCCCCATGAGTTTCAGGGGCCTGGGATTGGTGAAGGTGGCTTTTACCAGTACAGACCAAGGCAAAGAAGGTTTTGAGTTCCTCGCCCTCTTCCACATCCTTCTTTTAACAAAGTCCCCCTCCTCATTCAGAAGCAGGCCCACATTTTCCCTAGTCTCCCTATTGCTGCTGACACACCTGTAGAAGCCCTTTTTCTTGCCTTCCACAAGTGAATCCCTCACCAGATTCAACTTCAGGTGGGTTCTGGCTTTCTTAACAGCATACCTGCACTCTCAGGGAGTGTTTCCATATTATTCTTGGGATGACCTGACCCTGTTTCCATCTCTTGTGTGCTTCCTTTTTATGTCCAAGCTTTGTCAGGAGCTCCTTGTTCATGCACGTGGGCCTCCTGCCATCTTTGCTTGCCTTCCTGCATGTGGGGATGGACCATTCTTGAGCTTGTAGGAGGTGAACCTTGAAAATCAAACAGCTCTCCTGGACCATCTCCCATATCAATCTTTCTGTACTGTTGAGGACAGTGGTAGACCGAATACGCCTGGCTAAAAATGACTTTTGTTGCAGTTCCCCGACATACAGTGCAACTTCAACACTCACACATATCATTTATTAAACAAACCAGTATCTGTGATGAATGTTAAAGTCCCTCTATATACCATTATTTTTATTCCTGGTGACTTCAGACATGAAGCCTCCCCATCTTTTCCAAAAAATAAACATATTACAATGACTCAGTATCTTTTACATTAAATATTTCAGGTAGACTTTTTCCAGCTAATACATTTTAATGATGACAAGAACTGTTCAGACTATTTTTAAACTACCGAAGAACCATTCACTAAACAGACTAGCAGACCCCTTAAGACACCACAAAAAAGCCTCAAGAGTCTTCACCCAACAGTAACCAAGCTTTTCACTCAGGCAGACTGTATGAATTTGTTTTAGCAACAAATATGCTATGGCCCCTCTACTACCTTATTAGTAAATCTGCTATGCACACATAATTTGACATGAGTAAAGCAGTTTTCAGAAGTAAACTGGGATGCACTTGTGAGGTAAATTCAAGTCTTACTAAAATATGGCCAAGACTATTCTGGCTAAGCAACCTGATCTGTCAACCTGGAAATAAATATCATCTTCTAAGGATTTACTAGGAAAAGGGTGGCATGAGAAGAATGTGGTAAATCTAGCTGGCGTACGACTTATCAACAAAGAGGCCGCAGGGTAGGTAGGAAATACAGTGCCTGTGTGCAAGTGGACATCTCTAAGATTAATTCATCCACCTTCAATTCACTCCCAAAAGGTTTCTGAAAAAGGTGTGCCCAGGAGTGGACCATAGATAAAAAAATTCTAACTACACATGCAGCTCATGACCAGATCAGTTGTACAACACAGGCAGAAACTGTAAACTCTCTGTGGCAAGGACATCTTTTTGTTGTGTGTAAAGTACACACGCACAAAGAAGGATGACCTATGTCTGGGAGCTATCAGATGCTACTATAACAAAACAGTAACTTTTCATGTCCAAACATCATTATTAATTCAGACAACTGCAACAGATTTCTTTCAGTATAGAACTCCCTAAGACACATCAGTCTCTGGAGCTAGAGGTACCTTTGCTAAATCCAGAATTTCCTCTAGTCCCTTTGAGTTTTTTGATGCAATGCAAGCATACCTCAGGTGGACCACTGACTTACCACAGAGCACAGAGAAAATATATTGCAAGAAGAAACTGATTAGCTGGTAAAAGTTCAAACTGTGTAGGCACCACAGTAACCAAAAAGGCTAGGGTGATTAACTGTACAATTTCTCACAAACAAAGCTATCTAAAGCAGAAAAAAATACAGCAAGGCACCGTCTTCAATGCAACCCGTAATTTTGTATTTGTCACTTGATTATTTAATGCATGTTTGTTAACACACATAGCTATTCACATCATTTGGCACAAGCAGACAGAAGATGAACGTTGTCAATTGCCAGTCCTCCCCTCCTTTTGCTAAATGCTCAACAACTGAGGATAAGTAAGAAAAGGAAAGAAATTTTAGAGAGACTTTAAAGCTCTTTATTTTTATCAATCTTATCTTTATTTCTTTTGAAAGCAGGACTAAAATCCACTGAAAAAGCTAGACAACATTTTTGATTCCATTCAAAACCTGGAAATTTAATCAGAGAATGTAATATACGCAGCTTCAATTCCTATTTATTTTTCTCAAGTGAGAAATTAAAATTTTGGTGAGTAAATAGACTTGCTTATAACACTAGAAAGTAAAACTCAATCATTTATTTTCACTGTTCAGCAACTGAACTGCAGGAATATGTGCCAACAGACTATTAGGGAAATGGATGTAAATACTGTAGTATTAAAATACAATATACTGTATAAATATATATAATGATATAATACCACATTATAAATGTAGAAGTAATCCTTTCTTCAGTACTACCCTTTGGAGTGTAAACAACTTCCAAACATTTACAATTGTATGTCCTTTAAGTGCAAAGGATGTTAAAAACTGAGAAGTTAATTCTTTTGCTTTCACAGGCAAAATTCATTTGAGGCAGAAAGGCAATGCTTCTGTCATCTTCCTCTTTTACGGTCTGATTGAAGGCTGACTGACCCCAGAGTCATTCCAATCACCTCACTGGGCTGTGGGTCAGTTTAAATGAGCTACAAAAATGTTATGATTCTATGACTTACGTACGGCAAAACCATGACTAATAATAACCACTTCAAATAACAAAAGCTACTGGTTATGTTGTACACAGTAGATAAAACATTTAAAATAGAATTTCTTTATACTTCTAATTATAATGTAGTGAAAGGCCCATTTTTGTTTTGGTTGGGGATTGTTTGGGAATCCTCCCCCTCCCAAGTTTTCAAACAACATAAGATTCTATGGATTGACATGATTCCAGAGAAAATCTGCTCTAATGCTGTCAGTCAAAGAGACAGATCTTCCATAATGAGACAGCCTGGGAGCGCTAGCAAGCAAAATTAATTAGTTTCATGTATTTATATGCTAGCTTTTGTAACATTTCTTCATCGTTGCTACCCTACCAGCATCAAAGACCCCAGTCTAGCTAGCTAAGAATGAAGACTTAGAGATTCATCAACCCAAAATGGGGAGAGAGCAGGGGGGAGGAGGAAGAGGAAGGGGTGATGTAAGCTAATTTCCAGCATCTGAAGCTTTTCATAAAATAAAAGCAACTCGTTTTATTTCTTTACTAAATTTCTTTAAGCTAATGGCACATATGGGAAGAAGGCAGCTGAAATCACCACTGTGAACTACTGAAATGTCTAAATGAGTGCTGTGTACACCAGTATCTTTATAAAAGGCAAGCAAAGAAAAACAGTAGAAGAAGCAGCAGCATCATTATCCCTTCTGATTGTCTAGAAGTTAGACAAAACAAAATCATCTGAATGCGTTTTCCCATTCTGCAAGCTGTCACCTGCAAGCTGAAATTTATGAAATGACTTAACTAGCAAGAAAAGCTGTTTTCTTCTGTGAAATGCAATCCAAATCATTTCTGTTTTCCAAGAGCAAAGCCAATTGTTTTGCAAACTTACTATCCTGGCCATCTCAAAAGCATGGGGTATTTACGAAAGAAAGGACTTTAATATAAAAGGATATTGAAAAAACTACAAGAAAGCCATGATACTGCAATAAGCTTCAGGTGAACAAATTCTATACAAGCATTAATCGAGACCTACTAAACAAGAGGTAATTGCACAAGAACTCAAGTTTTTCCATTTCTGCCTTCTACCTGCATCTATATATGTATATATGCACGTACAATAAATACACATACACACAGAGGGAAAATTGAAGCTGCTATTCTCTGACTGTGATTACAATCTGTTCGAGGTTACGAGTGCTATACTACTTTGCTGAAGCACTGGAGCAAAACTACTCATCCTGGAAAGAATGAAATACAGCTTTAGGAAGAGCAGTAGCATATTAAGACTCCTCCAAAAACCAAGCTGCGTAGGTGAAAAGTGTTTTACCAGAGAAAAATCAAAATATCACAGTTTTACTTTGCTGAAGACAGGATTTATTTGTACCAGGTTTCCCCTGCAGGATTTTGATCCACAAGCCATAGTAGTGGAAGAGAATCAAATCCAAAGGCTCAGAACAAACTGACAAGCCTATGCTGACAGAGATGGAAACATTTAGGAAGAGAATTAATGAGAAACAGAACAGGTGTAAACATTTATTTCTGTCTCTTACACTCACGGCAACAGCTCCTAACTCCAAGAGCCTGTAGCGATCCAACTGCTGACATACTACTAACCCTTCTCTTTTAATCTTCTCCCACCTGCCTAGACCCATTAAAAACGTCTCTAAAATATAGTAATAAGATTTTTTTTTCCTCTATGCTGACAAAGGCAGTATTACCTTTCCACCTCCCCTCAGCAACACCCAGACAGTAAGGCGCTATTTCAAACACGAGCACGAGTAGCTTCGCGGTGGGTTTTAGCTAGCTGTTCAATGACGATTTTCTTGACCAGAGCGGCTGGCCCCGTGAGGACCGGTTTCCATGGCGAGGGCTTTCCCCTGCCCCGCACTCGCCCGCGGGAGAGGGCCGCCCTCC
>NW_009226158.1:38066-42196 GCF_000690835.1 Fulmarus glacialis | reverse complement strand
TGGTCGAACATGGCAGCGTCCCCCGCGGCCGCCCTTGCCTGAGAAGTGCCGCGGCCCTTCTGAGCCGGCAGACGGGCTTCGGGTTCGTCACGTCCATGGATGTCTCTTCTGATCCCTATCTGCCCTACGATGGCGGGGGAGGAGACGGCATTCCGCTCAGGGAGTTGCATAAACGAGGTATGCCGAATTTACGTTTGAGTTACTTGTTTGCATAGCTGGATGTGCAAGACTGCTGTTCAGATTTGAAGCAGAGGTGTAAAGGCTTGTTAATTACTGCGTGGCTTTGTTTTGCCAGCCTGATGCCTTTTATAGGAGGAGAATTCAGTTCTGGCTGGTTCCTGTGCTGTCGGTGATTGTTTTCTCTGTGGGCAGATTAGTCCTGCTTCACATCTATATGTGGCAGTCTTTCCTTTCTCTCTCTCTTTCTCTCTCTCTCTTAAATCAATAAAACCATCTCGTGCACAAAAAAAACAAACTTGTGGTTGTGACTGACCATGACCAAATTGTCAGGAGTTAATTCAGTAGGCTATTTTCATGCCTTTCACTAACTTGAATAGGAACAGTGTTTGTCTAGCTTTGAAGTTTCCGTACGTGCTTTTAGACTTGACTCTTTGTTGACGTCTTTGATAAGTGAAGGGAAAGCTATACAACTGTAATATGTCAGTTAAGCTAATAATTGATGAGCTCTTAAGAAACTGGAGCTTTGTGGTAGGTTCTTTACACTGTTGCTTGCAAGGAAGGAGATTTAAAAAGAAAACAGTGTTATCAATGATCAGGAAAAAAATCCTCTTTTGAGCTTGCCTTTTGTTTCTTACTGCAAATATAAAGCAGAATACGTTCTATAAAGATTTAGTTTTGTACTGAGAGAAGATACAGGAGAAGTAAGTTAAAGTTATGCCTTCAAATTCTGAGGATATAAGTCTTTTTTTTTCTTGGTTGGATTTGATAGTTACACCTTGATGTTTAAAAACAGTAGATGTGGTAGATTCTCACTTTAGTTTTGTTTAAATTGGCTAATCTAAAATTAGAAGGTTATCAACGTTTATGGCTGCTGGTGATGGCATTAGAGAGGAGGTAGGCTGAGAATAAAGATAGATTTACATAAGATGATTTTTTTTTTCTCTCCATGTTAATTTATTCTTTCACTTTTCCTTGTAAACTCTTATTTCTTTAAATAAGTTAATAAAGTCACACTTTTCATTGTGTTCATCAAGCATTTTTGTCTGCATTTTAGTAGTTTACATAAAAGGTTATTTGTTGTCTTTTTATGATTCTTAAAATGTTTTTCAGCATACGTTAAGAATATCAACAAGTTCTAATATGGCTTAGAGTATTTTAAGACAAGCAAATTTTTCTGCGCCCAGATCATTATTATGTAGCAGGTGCTGGATAGTTCTCTAAGTCAGATTTTAGAACCACTTCTGAGAAATCGAGGATGGTATTTTCTTAGAACATTTGCAGGGTGTAAATTGGAGATCTTATCAATGTATTTAAATACCTGAAGGGAAGGTGCAAAGAAGACAGAGCCCGGCTCTTTTCAGTGGTGCCCAGTGACAGGACCAGGCGCAATGGGCACAAACTGAAACATGGGAGGTTCCCTCTGAACATCAGAAAACAGTTTTTTACTGTGAGGGTGACTGAGCACTGGAACGGGTTGCCCAGAGAGGTTGTGAAATCTCCTTCCTTGGAGATGCTCAAAAGCTGTCTGGGCACGGCTGGGCAACTGGCTGTAGGTGTCCCTGCTTGAGTAGGGGGTTTGGACCAGATGACCTCAACCATTCTGTGAGTGTAGTTTTGTAGATAGTTTTAAAGGTGAAAACTGCAAAACAGCCCTATTATTATACTTTCAAACTCTGCAAATTATAGTGAAATGTGATCAGGTGCATATTCCTGGAAATTACCAGATTTTAGTTGATTTTACAATACAAAAAGTAGATATTGGCAGTGCAAAATGGCATCTGGCACATTGGAGTATTGCTATTAAGTATACAGTTTACAAATACTGTAATGAAAACAGTCGAGGGTTTGACTAGGTGTTCCCATTGTGGTGACACCGCTAGGAGCCAGCAAGAGAATTCCCATTTGTGACTTGTCACTTTTTGCAGTTTCATTGAATTCTGTTAGGGCTTGTACTTACTATATTCTAATACCGTATTTCAAAACCAATGTTACTGGTGCTTCTTCGGTTGCTATAGAGAATTTAGATTAAAATAAAAACCCAAACAACAACAAAACTCCAACAGTGTTACCATAATCTCTTGCAAATCTTAATTTGTCAAGTGCATATGACTCATAGGAAAATAGAGTCTCCAGACCAGTTTGTTCCATTTCCTGTCCTGCTGATTTACAATACCACAGTAATCTGTTCTTGTCATCTAGCTATTGAAATAAGGCTTAAAATGCTAGCAGACAAAACCAGAAATTTAACGTAAATTCGTGACGTTTCTTTATTATCTGTGAGTCTAGAAAAGGATACTACCAAGATTTTTTTTCCTCTCATGTAGATTTCAGAGCATTGTAATAACAAGCTAAGATCCTGCTGATTTACAATACCACAGTAATCTGTTCTTGTCATCTAGCTATTGAAATAAGGCTTAAAATGCTAGCAGACAAAACCAGAAATTTAACGTAAATTCGTGACGTTTCTTTATTATCTGTGAGTCTAGAAAAGGATACTACCAAGATTTTTTTTCCTCTCATGTAGATTTCAGAGCATTGTAATAACAAGCTAAGAGAAAATGGATAAAAATATTTTAAAGGAGAAAACAAGCTTAATTGTTAAAGCCTGTGGATTTTTTTTTCCCTTATTCACATACTGACAGCTCTTCTGTCCTGCAGAGTAATGTTCACGTCATGCAAAACTGCTTTGTAACATCAGAGCATTTGTTGCACTAATTGAGTGCAGTGGCTCACCCAAAGTGGCTGTACCTCAGCAATGATGAAATGACTGTTTAAATCATTAGGGGTCCTTGAGGTTTAATTAACGGTCTTTACTAACATTCAGTGAGATGAAATACAAAGTATTATAATACGTTATTATTAAAAGCCTGACCCACTGGTTTGCATTAAGATGATGTTTGGGTTGTTTTTTTTTTTTTCAGTGCAAATAGACTGTGAAACATCAAATGGAAAGATTTTTTAAAATATGTATTTATTAATTGTGTTTATCTTTTAACGTTCATTACTCATCATTATCTCTTCGGAAAAAAATACAGATGTTATGGAATACTTCTTATCAGGAGTTCCTTTAACTTGCTCTGTCCTGAGACTTCTTTTTATGTGGTACTAAATGCATCATTCCAGAGCTCCTTATCCTCCCTGATACACTGAAACAAAACTGCAGGAACACAGTTCACTTCTACTCTCTTCACTGGTAACTAAAAGAGTTAAAAGTACTACTTCTCTCCTCAGAAAGGGTTTTAAAGTCCTGATGTAGGATTGCATGTATCATAAGTAAGTGACATGTACACTTTTCCATAAGGATTTTTTATATAATAAACCATATGCTGGAATATACGTTGTATAAGTAAATTATTTGTGTTGCTCAATTCTTTGCCCTTGGATTTATTTTTGCATCATTGTTGCTAACTGGACCCTTTTGAAAGTTCGAAATTATCTGTATCTTGCTTGTCTTCCAGCCATTCACAGAAATGCTCCCACTCTTTGATTCCCCTCCTCTCTTTTTTTTCCTAAATAAGCATTAATTTCACCATTCTTTAAAAATCTGAAATCTGAGCAACAGCAGTACATGTATAGTGGCCAGGCTACCAGTAGCAAAATTTGAGCTTCAGCAACCACAAGTGTTGTTAATTCCCTTTTATTTGTTACATATACATAAGCACATCTTAGATTTTGGATTTTGGAAGTCCTCAAGTGAAATTAATGAAGTGCTGAACCATTAATAATCTGTGATTGAGACAGTAGCCAGGAGACGTGAAAATTATGTATATAAAGAGCACACCAAATTTACTGATGACTTAGTTTTAGTAAACCTAATTTTTTTCGAGAGACAAAATAACTCACAATTTCATTTATTGTCCACCAATCACCACTGCATGTAGGTGCAACTCCTATTGCTTAGACTATACTATTAACACTAACATTGGGGGAACCTCTCTGCCCCTCCCTCC
>NW_009226158.1:0-38035 GCF_000690835.1 Fulmarus glacialis | reverse complement strand
CCCCCCCCCCAGCTTCACCTGTTATCATAAGCTGTGGGGCAGAGGATATTTAATAATATCCTAGGAGGAGTTTGAGTCCAATACATACTCAGCCAGTTCAGATCCTCTAAGTGGTAGAACTTATACTTTTGTATTTTAGGCTGCATTTCTGCTTATGGGTCTCTTATGTTTAAGAATTAGTAGATAAATCAAAAGCCAATAGAGACGGAAATTCTCAGCATGACCTTTGAAGTAAATGGGTGTGAAAGTTGTGTACGCATGCTCAGAGCTAGACTTTGACCCTGAAATATTATTGGTAGCAAAGGGAGAGTAATAAAATTAAGTTTTAGACTAATTACAGGCTTATGACGGAAAATGGGATCAAGATGATTATAGTTGTCTAACATTGAGTGCTTTGAGAAAAAGCATTACTTGGAGACGCTCAGCATGGTTATGGCACTGAATTTCTGCTGCACTTTGTTTCAAGGTTCCTAGTATAAAAAAGGGATAAGGATTTTCAGTTAGGAGTTTAGCATATTTGACTTTGGTGATTAACAGTACCATGAGAGATAACTACAGTTCTTTGTAGGTAGTTACAGGTTATCTGTCTGCATGTGCTGTATGATTGATAAGGTTCTCTATTAGGCATGTATTTCTCAATTTTGGAAATCATTTTGAGATGTACTATTATCTGAGATTTTAAAAAGCTAATGAACAAACCAAGATTATGCCCTTCTTGGGCCTGAACATGGACTGATAGGGATAATCATATTAGCAGAATTATTATTTTTGTTGCATCCTGTCTTTGCCCTCCAAAACAACGTATAAGTAAGTAGCTCTTACGTACATGCAGCAGCAGCGCTTGGAAATCTGATTATCTAAATTTCTTTTGTTCTAACTCTTATTGCCTTGGCCATTGTTAGATGATACATTAGTTCCCTTTTGTAATATTTGCTTTATGTAACTTCATATATCTTTATACCTTTTATTTTTCTCATGTCCTTCCTGCACTGTTCATCTTCTATTTAAGTTGTAAATTCAGTAGTGTGGGGATCCCCATAACTCTTCACTTGCATATCTGAAGTCCCTGTTCATTATAGACGTAACTAAATAAATATAGTCCATTCTGCGCTTAAGACTACAAGAAAAGAAATCTGTAATAATAAAGCCATTTTTTCTGCTGATTCATAGAAACAGAAGTTTCTTCCACCTAAAGTAAAAAGCCAGAGCTATTTATGTTCTTTTTTTAAATTACGCTATACACATTGAGCAATACTTGACCTCCTCTTTGCCGCCTGCTCAGATTCCTGTGCACGTGCAGTGGATGCAAGTCTTCAAAAGTCTTGGTTTAACTCTGAGGTGCTACTATTCAGCTTTCATTTGACTCCTGCTTTTTTAAAGGTTATTTTTAGACCCAGATATTTTTTTTTTTTTTTTTCTTTGGCAGAAGAAATGGAGAGGAGGGGATTATCACTCAGTACTTTGGTAAAGCATTTTATTTCTTTTCCCTGTGCTTCAAATCTTGTTCTGAGTCTTCCTGTTTCCTACCTATCAGATTTTTTCCAGCTGATTTTTTTCAGTTAATGTATATATAGTTTAGTCATTTTTTCGTGCATTTTGGTTGTAATGCAGAGACCAATTTGTGCTTTTAAGCCTTTGATGCAGTTTAGAAGAGCCAACTGAAGAGACAGGCTGAAAATTCGTAGGTACACGCCATTGTGGCTTAACCCCAGCCAGCACACAGAGTTCCTTGCTCACTGCCCCCCCGGTGGGATGGGGGAGAGAATTGGAAGGGTAAAAGTGAGAAAACTCGTGGGTTGAGATAAAGACAGTTTAATAGGGACAGAAAAAGCTGCGCATGCAAGCAAAGCAAGGAATTAATTCACTACTTCCCATCGGCAGGCAGGTGTTCAGCCATCTCCAGGAAAGCAGGGCTCCATCACGCATAGCGGTTACTTGGGAAGACAAAACGCCGTTACTCCGAACATTTCCCCCCTCCTTCTTCTTCCCCCAGCTTTATGTGCTGAGCATGATGTCATATGGTGTGGAATATCCCTTTGGTCAGTTGGGGTCAGCTCTGTCCCGGCTGTGTCCCCTCCCAACTTCTTGTGCACCCCCAGCCTCCTCACTGGTGGGGTGGTGTGAGAAGCAGAAAAGGCCTTGATGCTGGGTCAGTACTGCTCAGCAATAACTAAAACATCCCTGTATTATCAACATTGTTTTCACCACAAATCCAAAACATAGCCCCACACTAGCTACTGTGAAGAAAATTAACTCTATCCCAGCCAAAACCAGCACACAGACAAAGGGGAACGTATTACTTGATTACAAAGACTTCAAAATCATTGATCATAAACAGGAGCGAATGATAGCACTCTGGCATGGCGTGCTGTGCTTCTGATTCTGAAATTCAAAAATTACTTCTAGCCAGGAAAAGACAATAGTGCTTAATGACTCTTCTTGAGTGGTTACAGATAAATTTAAATGAACTGATGATAGTTTCTTGTCTCTCTTTTTTAATTGAAAGCCTCATATTTTGAGGGTTGAATATGGAGACAGGAAGAAGCTCAGGCACTAACACGTATCTTGTGTATACAAATCTTCTTTGTTACACATGTAAATGATCCTTATGGTGTGCGTTGCATTCAGGGTCCTTCCCCGCCTCCATTCCCCTTGCCACTTAATACCCAAGGACACACGGGTGAAGCAAAGCCTTGGATTAGTATCTGGTCTCCGGATACAGCCCCTGCTGATTTTAGCACTCAGCGGGTTTGGATAGTCATGTCATCATGGAGATGAGATGATCAGGGAGAGCTTATTCCAGCCTTTGGTGTAAACTGATTAGCTTCATTTTCACTCACAGAGGTGCATTTTTTCTTTTTTCCCCTTGTTTCGCACTGCTCGGAGTAGCAGAAATGAAAGACGCTGCGCTGCTGTCAGCCAGAACGACAGCTGCTGAGGGGAATACAGTGTAGTTGTGCACTGTCTAGAAAAAGGGATGTGTGAGCAGCAGCAAACTAGTGTAGTCTTGCTGTAAGAGTTAGCAATTACGTAGCTTGTAGAGAAATACCTTTGAGAAATTGGGTCCTATTATTGCTCTGCCATTGACTCCAATATTGACATTGTTTATCTGTTGTGTTCACAACTGTGAAATGTTTTTAAATGTAGCCACATTCGGGAGTTTTGAGCTCTGTGAAATGGATATTACGGTATAGTGTCTGGATATTAATATTTATATAGAAGTTTTGAATTGTTTCCAGCAGAAAGATGTAATGAAAATCTAACAAGACCCCAAGGGTGCGTTTATATATTTCAGTATAACTAGTCTGACAGTTTGTTGCTGTGGAAGGGGGTGAACTTGCTTGTCATTTCCCATCTCTTCATTCAGTTCTTGCTCTTGCACTCTGTTTGTTGTCTGACAGCACAGAAGCTTGACTCCAGGTCTGTATAATGGCAGAATTTTTTTTTTTTTTTGTTAGTTTTGTCTGCTTAGCTCGATTAGCATGTTTGTTTGGTTTACTGTGCAGTCGGATTGAGGGTGACAGAGCTGATCCAAGGGTGAGAGTGGTAGTGTGTGACCAAGAATGGGAGGGAGAGATAGGGGGAGCAAGATCTCTGATTTGGGTGACAGCAGTCTGTTAGATCAGCTCAGCCTTATTGTGTAAACATGTCCTGAGAGATATGTCTCATTTCATAAAACAGAGTAAGCTGATATATGCTCAATTTGAAACAGAGCAGTGTATTTTGTGATGTACGTTCAGAAGATGTATATCATATGCTGTATAGCATATAAAAGGGGTCTTAAACTTTATCATAGAATTACGGTCTCTTTAACTCTGTTAGCCACCCTTCTGAGCCTGTTCATATCTCAGTTCTGTTCCTTATTCTCTATGGAGGCTGTAGTTGTGTGGATTTGTTCTCTGGGTGATATTGGGTAATTGTTCAGATAATCACATGGTGGAGAAGCACATAAAAATCTATCGTGCACCGTTTGATTACCCAGGATGCAGCGTTTGTCTTAAATCTTGATGTTTCTCTTCTCATTATTTTATGAGAAAAGAAGGAACACTGCACGCAAGGAAAGAGGTGGGAAGGATTGTTGAACAGTTATGCAGGAATCAGGAGCATCGAGTATGTTGCAAAACCCTTTCTTGTGTGAACCCCTTTCTTGTGTATTCAGATAACTGTGAAGCACTAGCTCCCGCATTTCTTTAACTCAAGGTGTTTTAAGTGTACTTTCAGTGGGATTTTTAAATCATTGAATGTGGAAACTGGAACCCACTGCCTCCCCAGAAGAGAGAATACCAAGAAGAAATAAGAACCCAGGTCCACTGGCTCTTCATTTCTTCATACTAGGGGCAGGACAGTAGGACCCTGAAGGTCTTTATGATCTACTGGGTTCCTTCACTGGGGACTTGTTCCAAGAGATCTGTGAAGTGAAAAATGCAACAGCGTATGAATGTTGGCAACTCAGGTTTTGATTTGTTAGTGATTTAAAATGTTTTATCTTGAAAATTTTTTAACTGTACCATGGTGAATTGTCAGTAATGGTCTGCTCGTGTTTTAAAGGTATTAGTCCTTGCTGACGTGATATTTTTCTTTTTAAATGAATTAGCTAAAAACTTACCAGCTATTTTTCGTAAAAAACCCACGACTTTCATCAGCTACATGTTGCCCAGGGTTGCTTTCAAATCTGAAAGAAATCTACTGAGTTGCAAAAGGACAAGGGGGTATGGGATCACTACTAGAGGAGGTGAGGGAGCCTTTGAAAATGCTGTGCATGGCACCTGAAAAATGCTGTGTGTAATCTATGTAAATCAGCTTTTTGTCATGTTTATCATAGTTTCAACATCAATCAAGTTTGAAGACTGCTTGTGTGAGGCACATATATAGAATATGAAAGAAGAGAGATTCCTTGCCTGGGGGGGACATAAGGCAAGAAGGAATCTAATGTATACAACAACTCGTGTGAGTATAGCAAAATAGTAGTTCTGTAACTACTTTGTTCCTGCTTTACGTCAGGAGGGACTAGCTAAGCAAAGCAGGAGGTTGGATCAGTGTTGGGAGCTAACAGCCATTCAGTATAACTTCATGTTCAGAGGGAAATGAACGGGAGCAATATCGTAAAGACTGCTTTTTCTGTCAGGCATAGCATCCTCTCAAGTGATTTTGGATTGTATTTTTTTCATTCTCATTAAAAAAAAACAACAAACCCCTGCTTCTTCAGAGATGAGAGCTTTTTTATGATGTTGGAATCTATTTCCAGTTTTGTCCATGTAGCATGTTTGTTTGGTTTTGCTGTACCTCATTCTGGTCAGATCTCCCAAAGTACAGTGTTTTACTGTTAACCTTAATGCTTATTACAGGTTTTTTCTTTCAGCATGATGCAATATTCTTTATTAGTTTTTTGTTGTTTTGCTTTTGTTGGTTTTTTTTTTTAACAACTTCACTGTTGAAGCAGTTCTTCAGCACTACCAGAGCTGATTGCTGAGAAAAGGTTGTGCCAAAGGCTTGGAATTACATGCATGAAAGGATAATAAAAGTCAGCTGCCTTCCTAAAAGGTAGTTCAGGCAAGACCTACAGTGACTGAATCACCTAAAAGAGACAATCTCCTTTCTCTGAAGAAGCATGTTGCTTTTATTGTCTAGAAGCTTACTGTCTGCAAGCTTGCAGTCTGTGATTGCAGCAGCTTGCTAGTTATGTGTTGAGAATACAGGATTGTTAAAGATGCTATTGGAGAAGAGTGTGCTAATAAAGGGATGCCAGCTACCTTAGTTTTGCAAAGTATGGAAGGATTGTGTTGAATTTGCTTTGTAAGGATTCCTGTGAGTTGTACGTTCCGGTGAGCCCCTGAGAGGATCAATATATTAGTATTTGCCTCCCTGTAGTAACGTGTTAGTTTGGAATAACAGTAATAATAAAAGTTCTGCCTGCCACTTTTACCATCTGCTTCCCAGTCTTAAGTCTTAAGTCTTAAGCAAACTCATACGTAACAAAAAGAAGGCTTTACTTTCCTTACAGCTGCAGAATGGCTCAGGTGTGTACATACGGAAAATGGAGGTGTCTTCTTATCATAGCTATATATCTTGTGTGCTAAGTGCTTGTGGTGGTTTTTAAGGCTAAGGCTGCTTGTATTTTGATGAAAAACACTTGCATTGAGGTATAGCCTGAGAAAGTGTCTTGAAACTTGAGAACTGGAGAAGAGGGGGAGGAAGGAAGGGGAATACTTTCTGAACATTGGGAATGTCCAGAAGGCTACATTTGCTAAATGGTACAATTTATCAGGGTAATGATGATTTCTTGCTTGGAGATCAGAATGTTGTGATGAAAAATCTATATTATGGTAAGAATTTTAACAAAATCTATTGAGTTGAAAATAAATTTAGTAACACTTTGATGAAACTGGCAATAAATGATGAGAATTTGCATGTGTTTATGCTGATGAGAATCATTATCGTCATAGCTGGAAGGAGCAGTTATATGCTACATAGATCATAATACTAGCTGGAGGATGTCCTCTCCCACTGCTGTCAGACTAACGTATCTTGGATACAGAGCATTAGATTTCATACAGCTGTCCTCTTCATGGTCCTCTATAGGGCAGCCTTTCTACCACACACTAATGCAGGGTATCACTGCTGCCTGCTTCTCACTTAGTACAAGATTATAGCTATTTAACTGTATCAGGTGTTCTCGGCAGTATTCATCAAAACTACCTCTTCAGCTTCACATCTTGTTCTGTGTCTCCTCCCCATCATACAGTAATAATTTATATTCCAGTATTTGGTGTGCCAGCAAATGCTGGCAAAGTAGGAACCTGACACAGTTTCAGTGGGATTTTTACTCTATGCAGGCAATGACCATTCTTTGTAGTCTGCTTCAAGTTCTGCTTGGGGTCTGGTGCAGTGAGTATGGTGCCATCCCTGATGGTTTCCCTGGAGAGAATTCCAATTCAGCACCTTGTGATATGCGTAAAATAATCTGTTATTGCTTGTGATACATTTATAACTCTCAACTCCCCTTTGCCTTATGTGGCATAGGATTGAATGCTCCTTATAGCTTGATATTGCTTCATATTTAGCAGGGCATAAAACCAACTCCTCCGGGGCAAAGGCAAGCTTTTGTCCTACCGTGATCACTCAGGTTCAGGAAACTGTTGGATCACATTGTTACTTTGTAGGAATTTAAACTGTGGCTGAATTTAATTAATGTCCCCTTGCTTTGCAAAAGGAGGTTAATTTCATGTAAAAATAACATTTTCATAATGTATTCTGTTATTCTTTTAATTTTGAGAGCTAAACTAATCATTACAGTGTGAATTTTGTTACTTCCTCTTCCACAAGATCGGCTTGCCCTTTCAGCTAGCCAGACATGTATCTTAGACTTCCTTTCTAGTTATGAGAATTGGAAATGGCAAGAGAATTGAATCCCTTATCCTAAAGCAAGGTTTTCACAATCACCTCTATTAGCAAATCTGATTTAATTTGTTCTTGTTAGCCTTTTATTAATGGAAACATAGGTAATGCTTCTTTACATCTGCCTTGAGAGAGACTAGCAGCAGCTTTGGGAGGAGGTTTACAGGGCTTAGCTGTGGTGAATAGATGAGGGAGAATTTAATATGGCATAGACTGGGGGAAAATCCAGTATTAAGAAAGTATTAAGCAGCCAGGCTAGCATGAGAGAATGGTATTGGCATTGTTGAGGAGTTGTCTCTTGCATTTGCATTCTCTTCTTTTACTTTAAGATTTTTTTTTTAAAAAAAAGTGTATGTAATGAATAGGAGTTTGTGTATCTTCAAAATTTTAGATTGCGTTTTGTCTTAAGAGGATTTTTGTATTATTTTCTTGTGTGTTGTCTTTCACCACTAAGAAAATGTGCAAATAAACACTGTGTTATATAGCAGGCATAAACGAGACCTCTCAAGCAGTAGATGGCTGAGGCACACCTTTGGGTCTGAGTATAATGCCAGGTGTCACGCTGCTTCTGCTAGATCTCAGACTTCACAAATTTAAAGGGAAAAAGCACATTTTACCTATGCATAAATCTAATTGTCTGTTGCTGGTGAGAGCTGGGGCTGGTGAACTCAGCATTCGTAGCATTTGGAAGTTTACAGGTAGGCCCTCTGAAGATCTTTTTTTTTTTTTGGTAAGTTGGAAACTTCTGCTGACAACAACAAGAAGCTGAGCCTGCAGTTAAAAAAACTCAAAAAACCAACCAACCAAATAAGAAAACCCAACTCAGACAAACCCCACCTGCCTAACCATACCAGTGTCAGTCTAGTGAAATGAATTCTAGTGCCTGTCTGAACTGATAGAAGTCTTGGCCAACTTAGGCCTACATCTTTAAGAATAGAGATTATTGTGGTACGCCATATGCTGTTTGTCAAATTATTTTGTTCTTAGTCAAACAAGTGAGAGTAACCAGTCTTTAAATCATTGTCTATATTAACCTCATTATAAATGTTCCCTTTATAGCAGTTACTGTTGCAGAAGCAGTTTGTGTTGGGTGGGCAAATGGTGGCCGTGCTATATTTAGGTAGCCATCCAGCAGAAAATTATACTTGGGGTCTGTAAATATACCACAGGAACTCAAAAAAAGCCAAGATACTACAGAATTGATGATGTTTGAAAGCTTAAAAAAACCCCACAACTTTCTTGATCACTTATGAAAAGGGAAAAATTCTCAGTAGTCCTGTTGCTCTTCTTACTCTGGTCACTGAAAGAAATACTGTTGGGGATGTTGCTATGCAAGGTGCTTGTGAAGGAACTAGCTGGTGATGACAAATGAGTAGAAGACATTTTCTTTATACAGTATTTCCAACTTTTCATGACTGAGGGCTGTTCTGTGAGTTGCCTGAAATAAATAAATAAAAATTAAAAAAATAACTATTTGCTTGGCTTTCTGTAACTTTTTAGCTGGACTGATAATCTGTTGATAATGTATTTTAGGTTTGGTTTAGACATGTAGGATAGATTGGTAGTCAATGGTATGTATAGTTCAAAATAACTGACAACTTACGGAAGCGCTGTGAACTTTATATCTAATCATCTGGTTTTGTTTCCTTACAGTCAGATTTTCCTCTGGTAGTTCATGAACTGAAATAAACTTCAAGTTAAACATGTGTCGAAGCTGCTTGTTTTTTCCACTTTGTTCTGTTGAAGTTTCTCTGGAGTCTGCACACAAAACAACAACAATTTGACTAGTACATTCGTATTTAACCAATGGAAATACAAAGTCACTAACGTGCAGATTTAACCTATAGATGAGTGACAGAACAAAATAGTGACGTGCAACATTGAGAGACTTAAATGAAGTAAAATATGCATATTATGGGAAGTGTCTTAATTGTTCAGAAATTTTATATGCTGTAGTGTTATGAACATTAGAATATTTCACTTATTGGAGAATTAATTCATTCCTGTCTTTCCTCTGCCGCAGGAACTCATTATACCATGACAAATGGAGGAAGTATCAACAGTTCAACACATTTACTGGATCTTCTGGATGAACCAATTCCTGGAGTAGGAACATACGATGACTTCCATACCATTGATTGGGTTCGGGAGAAGTGCAAAGACAGAGAAAGGCATAGACGGGTACTTGAGATAAATAACAATATTTGGAAAATGGTTTTTTTGGATGTTGAAATTAAGGTCTGGTCTAGTAACACATACAAATATGTGCATACTTCAAATTTGTAAGTAGTTACATCAGCTAGAACTACTTGAATGCTGTTAAAAAAGCACTGTTTCATTGATACCTGCAGTCCTGCAACAGTATTATAACTTGGAAAGGAAACAGTAATTTAATAGAGTGGGAATAGCTCCCCATCACCCAATTGACATTTTTACAGTACTGCCTTTTTTGCATGCTAGTATATTTAAGGCTATTTTCCAGTGTAGATTGATTTGTAATAGTACAATAGTGCTTACGGTGGTACTTGTACGGAAAAGTGAGCGCTGATGTATATTGCTTTTATACTGACACAAGCGTATCTGTGCTACTGCTATGTAGTGCTGCGGTTGTTTGGATTATGGAAAGTTAAAATTCTCAATCTAAACCACTTACATCGGTGTATATATGCGTAACAAAAAAGTGGTCTCAATGTGTATGGTAAATGTCCTTTCCACTCTCCCATCACAGAACTTGCTTTTTTCCTGTCCTCTATTGATTTCTTTAGAAGATCTTCAAAGTTCAGGCCATTCATCTGTATCGGTGTGCCCTGCAATGAGTTCTTTCACGAAATGGACTCAAGTTATATTAGTCACTAACATGCTAGATATTGTCATTCCTGTAATAGATTTGTTTAATAGCATTTTAGGAGGAAATATGCTATTTAGAGCCTTACTACTAAACTTGGGGGATGCTTACATTAATTAACCTTAAAAACAGAACAGATTTAGAGATGTGATTTCTCCTAAAATATTTTTAAATGACCAAAGTGAATAGTTAAAATTGAATTATAATTGTATGGAAGGGTCAGGGGAGAGGTTCCTTGATGTAACAACACTGTAGTGTTATTCTGCTTTCTTTGGAAACACCATTTTTAACTTTCTGGAAGCAAATATAGGATGTATATGCTGATTTACTTTGGCATGGTTAAAAAATAATCTTACACTAGTTTAAAAAACAAAACATCCACAATTGCACTATCTAGTGCTTTTTTAAGGAAAAGAGATCTGTGGACAATGGATTTGAGAACACGTACCTTGTTTGAATGCTTTTAGTGAAAAGTAAGAAGGTGTTTTCCATGTAATACTTTATTTTATAATTTGATGTCTAAGCAGTAATTAACACAACATCATCTTTACACTGCAGATGTGTAGGTTAGTGGCTAGTGGATATGCCGTTGGATAGAATGCTGGGCCTGACCATATCCTGGCAAGGCAGATCACACCTGGAAATAGGTTATCTAGGGTGACGTCTCACAGCTGTTACTCATTTTAATGTCTGAGACCAGAAAAGTCAGACAAGTCAGTTCACAGATTAGAGTCACAGAACTACTGTGAAATTTATAAATATGCCCTGAATGATGTAAGACTGGCCATGTAATCAAAGATGTAGAAAGAAGGAGGAATGCGTACATGGTGGTTTTGAAAGACAGGCTACTGTAGAACCAAATTTTTAATTAAAAAAAAAGTTTGATATCTCTCAAATGCAGAGGAAACTATAAAATATATTTATTTGCTTTAGGGATGGTATATTTTTCTAGATTTCCGTGTCTAGTATTGTGCTTTCTTGGGTGTTTTTTTGTTTTGTTTTGGTTTTGTTTTGTTTTGTTTTCCTGTTTGTTGCACATACTTTCTCCCTCCTTTTACAGTATGAAAAAATCATAAGAATAGGATCCAATTACATAATGAAGGTTTAATCATAAAACAAGCTATGCACAAATTTCAGCTGAGTGCACAAAGTAAAGTAAATCAGGCTAAAATGAGAATTACTGGTTTTTCAGTGCAATAACTTTATGTCATTAGTAATAGATGTCATTAGTAATAGTTGTGTAGAAGTATATAATGTAATTATCCAGGTTTTGGGTTTGTTTTATTTTTGTGTGGTTTTTAGTCTAAAGGTAAAAGAAAGATGATTGTATTTGAAATAGAAGTTTAAGAATTTGAATTGTATGGAATAGGTTAGTACTACACTAACAGTTTATTTGAGGTTCAACAAAAAATAATTTAAGATTTAGGACAGAAATGATTTTATAATTACATGTTTTAGATGTGTATCATAGAAAGAATTAATTTATCCTAATAATGCATTTCCTGGGTTTTAGTTCATTAATTTAAGCAAATTTACTTTCCTCTGTCAGTTGTTTGGTGTCTGAATAACGAAGCTGATTTATCTATGTAAAGCACTAACTACAAGGAGAATGCTTGTAGTTTAAAGAGAGGATATGTTTGCCTGCAGCTTGCATCAAGCAGTTTGTATGTCATACTTGCGTTTTTTCTCCTATTCATATTACAGAAACACATACAAGTATACATAACGATTTCTCTTTACAGATTAACAGCAAGAAGAAAGAATCAGCATGGGAGATGACAAAAAGTTTGTATGATGCATGGTCAGGATGGCTAGTAGTCACACTAACTGGTTTGGCATCAGGTAAATTAAAAAACAGAGGATTTCTTTCTTAAATTTGTCAACAAGTATAGTTACTGTACTTTTCATTTGTGTGTTATCCACCAACCTGGATAAGAGCTGGTTCAGACTACTGCCATAATTCCATCAGGGAAGGAAAAGGTTGGCTATCTTGATTTACAGGCTTTAGCGTTTTGAGGGGAGGGTTTACTAATCAAACAGAAAACAAAATCCTTACTGAATTTAGTGAGAGTTTGTCAGAGTTACTGAACTTCCATCTACTAACTATCAATGTTCTTTGTGATTGAGTTTGGTGTTCTCCCTTCCTGTTAAATTTTGCTTTTTTCCTGTAGGATTTCTTATGAAAGTGTATTAATTGATTGTGCTAGGTGGCTTTTCTGCTATGATTTTTTTTTTTTTTCCTTCCCCCCCTAGGAACTTTACTGAACCCATTAGCTTATTCCATATGGACCAAAAAGTAGCTCTGGTATATGTGTGGTTTTGGTAAACACACTTCCTTGCAAAGCATGTGTTTATACAGGAGCAAAGTCTAGCTATATATGTATGTCATACCTTTCTAGAGGTTGTTACACAGAAAATACTAGTTTTAATAGGTAGCGTTTGTTGGCCTCTACTTCAACTCTATCTTTTCTTTTTAATGTATTTTTAGGATGAGTTTTACAGCTAAAATAATCTGATAGTTTGTGGCCCCACTGTCATGCAGTGCTGCTTTCTGTCAGCATAGTTTGGAGTGACCAAAATGTGCAGGAGGGAGAAGTCACAAACTTTGTGCCCAGTTTTTCCAAAAAAGTATTTCAAACAGAGAACTTAGATTAAATGCTGGGGAAATTGGACTAGTTGCAGAGTATGGCTATGCCTGTTAAAAAGGCATAGTAACTGTATAATTACTACTTAGATATATACATAATCACTTTCACAAACCACATATAAATTAATATATATGCAAAGTTTGTAGCATGTTTATATACCTCTGAATGTACAAACTGGGAGTTACAATTACTGGAAATTGCTTGTGATAATTTGGGTGGGAAAGTGCAGTGTTGTGTTTCCAGTCCCCAAGCCGCTATGTGTATTAAAATTGCTTTACTATGTTTCTGAGCAACAAAGCGAGCAAATTCTGGCCATGAACATTCCTAGGTTTTTCAGTTTTTTTCAGTTTCAATTGCTTTCTGTTGTATGTGTCTAGTGAATCTTAAATGGTACAACCTTGATTTCAGTCATGGGAGATCTTATGTTTATGTATTTTAATTAATTTGGTTGAAATTTTATTCTACTGAAATACTGCCTTTGACTTTGACTTTGATTGGCCCAGGATCTCAAACTGAGAGTCTGTCAAGATTAGTAAATATAAATTAGTAGATCAGAGGTAATTCTCTGCTACCAACTTACACAAGTAAATTGTGGCTGTCTCTAGATATTTTCTAGAGTGATTCATTTCTAATAGTGATTAATACCTTAAAAATAGTAAATTATAACTAACAGTTGTACATGTTCACAAAAATACTGACTTTAGAAGTAGTTTTTCAGTATACTGCTGCCCTGAAAAACTATTTTGCTTTTGTAAAATAAAGGGGTTTTTAAATCATTTTTTTAAATCCTTTGAAGAAATTTTGTAAGTAATGCCTATTTTTTGAGGACTCTTCAGCAAATTTTCTGCATGTAGTTACAACACAGAATCCCTCTTAAGCTTTGAGTTTGTGAACTGCTTAGTAGCTATACTGTTTGTTACCCGCAATAGGAATTTTACATGCTCACGATGTTACAGAATTAAGTCATTTTGTATATGGATCACCTGAATGTCATCAGGGTTTATTTGGTGTTTTATTTATGTTCTAACTGTTGTTGGTGAGGTAAAAGTTATTTTCTCCAAATACGCTGTTCTGTACAAAACGTAGTAGAATAGTTCATGAGTTCTCTGAGGCATGGCAAGGTAGTTTTGTCAAAAGGTCTATTGTCTTTTTCATCACAAAAATGTATCAGTCCTCTTTGGTTCTTAACTCTTTAGTTTCAGTGGACTGTTGAAGAATTGTGGCATAGAGAAAAAAAAAAAAGAAAAAAACCCATGCATTTAACTTGGGAAATATACAAGGTACTAGATTCTTCAGCAAATGCTAGTCTTACCATATTGCCAATAGGATATATTCCTGGACATCAGTAATATTTTAAATGTCTGTTTCTTTAAAATTTCAATTATTGTCTGTAATTTCAATTTACATCAATTAATACCAGCACATTTCTTCATTTTAGCTGTGTGTGTTATTCCTATTTACCAGAATATTAATACAAAACTGTTTCTAAACAGGGGCATTGGCAGGATTAATTGACATTGCTGCTGACTGGATGACTGACTTAAAGGAAGGCATTTGCCTTAGTGCTTTGTGGTTTAACCATGAACAGTGTTGTTGGGGTTCAAATGAAACCACATTTGAAGAGAGAGATAAATGTCCGCAGTGGAAAACATGGGCAGAACTAATAATTGGGCAAGCAGAAGTAAGTATATGCCCATTCTTTGATGGTCTTGCTTGCTCAACAACTCAACTGAACATGGAAAGAAAATAATGGTCTTAAGGTTAGGGTACTAAACACGGATTTGGATTGTACTGTCTGCTCCATTTTTCAGCATTTGAATTGATTAATAGGTTATAGTGTAATAAATGCGAATTTCATGCATTGCAAGGGGGCTTGGAGTGTTGCAGGTGTAAGGAAGTTACGAGAGTATGGAACTGTTAATAACACGAGAATTTCTATTTTCGATCATAGCTATACATAAAAAGCTAAAAATGAAATTTGTGGTGTTCGCCGATAACTAAGAGTAGATTGGTTTTATGTTTTCTACTACAGATTTTTTTAAATAAAGATTTACTCAGTATTCAGCAGATTTTAGCAGCTCATAGCTATTAAAAAAATACCTGTGCTATGTTTATTTTTTATTTTTAAGATAAAGTGTTAGAACACTTTCTACCTTGTATAACCCAGTCTTTGCTGATGTGCAGGTGTCATGACTTTATGCTTTTCAAACAAAACTCTCTCTTTTGTGACTTGGTAACAATTACTGTCCCTCAAAATGTGTACATAAGTGTACTTGCAGCAAGAGTACTTCTGGGTTATTTTAAGTAGTGATTTTGCTCCTACGTCAAATTTATATTCTGACTTCTTTTTGTTTTTTATTTTTGCTTTTAGGGTCCAGGTTCATACATAATGAACTACATAATGTACATTTTCTGGGCTTTGAGCTTTGCCTTCTTAGCAGTTTCTCTGGTGAAGGTATTTGCTCCCTATGCCTGTGGCTCGGGGATACCTGAGGTGAGGTCTAACTGATATATACATTATAGATATTTCATATTAATGTGAAAGTTCCTGCTGCCCTACAGGGTCAGGGGGAAGGCAAGAGGGGGCGCCCTGTGACTTTGATGAAATACATTAATATGAGTATTCAAATTGAAATAATGTAATTGTGCTAATTGTTGCTGAGAAAAATACCCCAAATTTTAGAGAACCTCCTGAGTTTGTAGATTTTGCTGCGTGCTTCTGGCTGGACTACTTTTTAAGGAAGCATTTAGCTTAAGAGAGTAGACTTCTGAAGAGTGATTTCCAAAGCTCCCCCCAATCCTCACCCTCCCTATGGTGGTAAGAGAGCAGTGGTTTATTGACAGAATAGGGGTCCTTTGATACAGCAATTGATCTTTTGTTGCACTGGCTTTAATCGCCTTAACTAGCACAAACCATTAGACAATCACAAAATAAAATGTGTAATATCCTCAAAAATTCATTGTTTTTACAATTGCTGTCTGCTACTATACACAGAATGGGAGGGAAAAACCCAAAGTCAAAGTCTGGTCAGTCTCACTTTTCCTGTCATTCTGTAAATTTTTTTTTATGTATGTATACTGTAGAAGTTGAAGGACAAATCCTGCCTCTGAATAAGCCTGGAGTAGTTCTGTGCTGTTATTCCAGAAGAGATTTCATCCTAAATTGGTTTCCAAATTTAGCTAAATTTTACTTTCTAGACACAGCTGCCCGGTGTTTTGTGTATATCCTATTTATAGACATGTTGTCCTTTCCGATGAGAACTCTATTATTTCCTATATGTGGGCATATTTTCCAGGCTAATAATATGACACTGTTAGGCAAGTGGCCCATCTTTTCTAGTGGAAAAAGGCTGATCTTTTCCATCTTCGTGTCAAGGAATCTACTGTTAAATTTTTATGTAGAGATGGTAAAACATAAGGAGAAAACAGAGAGGGGTAAAATTGGTGCGAGTGTGATGTTGCTACAATAGATGACCTTGAGTATAGTTTTTGCAGGTTGATTTTTCCTTTGGGAGTTTTCTGACTTTCACTTGATAATTTACATCATAAACCAATGAAAGCAGTCTTAGAAGCTACTGCAGATTATTTTTCTACAAAATGTAATGGATAATGTTGTTGTATGTTATTGTCCAGTGTTTAAGAGTAAGTTGCAAATGGAGAGCCTCTGGCAACCAGGTGGACTCAGTGTAGCAATCTGAACAATACAGGTTTTAAAGTGTAATAAAGTTAGTAATTTGAAAAGGCTATTTTTGAAGTTATGCAGCTAAAATGGTAAAAGTAGTTATTTTCTGAAGAAAGGAGAATGCAGTAACATGTATTATTTTTTCTTTCTTCCAGATAAAAACTATTTTGAGTGGCTTCATCATCAGAGGTTACTTGGGGAAGTGGACTTTGATGATAAAAACAATTACTTTAGTCTTGGCTGTCGCATCAGGTTTGAGTTTAGGAAAAGAGGGTCCCTTGGTACATGTTGCCTGCTGCTGTGGGAATATTTTTTCCTACCTCTTTCCAAAGTACAGCACAAATGAAGCTAAAAAAAGAGAGGTAAGTTCTTGCAAAAGCATTTCTAGAATGTATTGAATATCCATGCATTTACACCAATTTCTTTAAAAGATTGTATTTGTTCTTTTGGACAGTGTTTAGGCTTGGATTATCAATGTTATTTATTATGTTAAGAAAAATGTATTATCCCTAACATTCTCCAAGGTAAATTGTTTCCATGTCAGAGTAAGTTTGCGTTTCTCCCACCTCAGAGACAATTTGATTTTACTTAAATTCTTTCTGTTCTTGGCTCTACATTTTGGTAATTGACGAATGTATTTAGTTGTGAGGACAGCAGAGGACTTTTCAACCTGTGAGCAAAGTATTCCTGGAAGAGGGTTGGTGACAACAGTGTTTCTGTCCTGTTTCAGTTTGTTGTTGTTAGTGGGAGTGTGGTGGGTTAGCCTTGGTGCCTTCCAAGCTGCTCTCTCACCCCTCCTCCTCAGCAACACAGCAGGAGAAAATAAGATGAAAAGCTTATAGGTCAAGATAAGGACATGGATATCACTCACCAATTACCATCGCAGGCAAAACAGGCTAGACTTGAGGAGGATTACTTTATTGCCAGTTAATAACAGAGTAGGATAGTGAGAAATAAAAACAAAACTAGAAACACCTTGCCCCAACTCTACCTTCTTCCCAGGCTCAGCTTCACTCCTGACTCTTCTATCCCAAAGTGGCACAAGGGGGTGGGGAGTGGGGGCTGTGGATAGTTTGTAAAGCTTTGTCTCTGCTGCTCCTTCCTCCTCATGCTCTTCCCCTGCTCCGGCATGGGGTCCTACCCATGGGAGACGGTCCTTCATGAACTCCTTCAGCATGGGTCCTTTCCACGGGGTGCAGTCCTTCAGGAATGGACAGATCCAGCTTGGATCCCCCACAGGCCGCAGTTTCTGCCAGAAAACCTGCTCCTGCATGGGCTCCTCTCCTCATGCCATGGCTCCTGCCAGGAGCCTGCTCTGGCGTGGCACATCCACCTGCTCTGGCGTGGGGTCCTCCACAGGCTGCAGGGTGGCGATCTGCTCTGCCATGGTCCTCCATGGGCTTCAGGGGGACAACCTGCATCACCATGGTCTTCTCCACGGGCTGCAGGGGAATCTGTGCTACGGCACCTGGACCACCTCCCCGCCTCCTTCTTCCCTGACCTTGGTGTCTGCAGGGCTGTTCCTCTCACATTTTTCTCAGTCCTCTCTCTCACAGCTGCTGTGCAGTGCTTTTTATCCTTTCTTAAGTGTCTTGTCACAGAGGCACCACCAGCATCACTACACGGGCTCAGCTTTGGGCAGCAGCGGGTCCATTGTGGAGCTAGCTTGAACTGGCTCCATTGGACGTGGGCGTAGCCTCTGATGTCTTCACACAGAAGCTACCAAAACCTTGTCACATATAGACAATAGAGAGCGCCATGCTAATGAAAGCAAGTATAGTCATAGAGAGTAGCAAGATTGAATATTCCTATTAATTCAATAAAATTTTTGTATTGTAAAATAAAAAAGGGTGTCATCCCAGCTTTGCCTCAGTTCTCAGGCTTAACTTCTACTTCTAGAAGGAGACAGCAGAACATGGGAAATTTGGATTCACTTCCTATTTCAAAGCTGCATATTCTTAAATCATTTAACTTACCTGTGGTTTAGCTGCTTATCTCAGAATAATGTAATAATTCTCTTTGAGTTTCTCTGTGTATTCTTCCACAGGTGTGTAAGGGCTACTACTTGGGGGCCTTGTTCTTGCAAGGAATTTGTCCGTTATAATTAGCACACACTTTAACCATTCTCATATATTGAACATAATTCATCCATGATGCTGTCGGACCAGCTGCTGCTTCAGTTCCTCTTAATCTCTCCCTTAATCTCAGTTCACATCTTTTTGCCAGTTTTTGCTTGAAGACTACTGAGCACAAATATCCAGGACTGATACAAAAGCTATGTCTCTCATCGATTTTTGTCCCTTGAATAATATTTGTGATTGGTGGACTTCTCCGCAACACACATCTAGCACAATTTCTTGAAAATGAGATATCAGCAGTTTCATACTGAAGCGTAGACTCCTTTGGGTGCTTCGCTGGGGAGGCTTTGAGCAGCGTCCATGGCTGCGTCATGGCTAGTATCTGGTCAGCGGCTGCTGTGCCACTGGTCACATCTTATGAGCATTCTGGTACATTTAGTTGATGCTTTTTTGTTGTGTGTCCTTGATAGAAACAGAAGAAACTGATAACTGTAATGAGATTCTGTTCTTCATGTTTAAAGCATATCACAGACTGAAAAAAAACCCCCTCACCATTGTTCTTTTCCAGGTATTGTCAGCTGCCTCAGCAGCAGGAGTATCTGTAGCCTTTGGTGCCCCAATTGGTGGAGTCCTTTTCAGTCTGGAGGAGGTATGTCAAGAGATGGCACTGAAGGATAGATATTAAAAAAAATCCTAAGAAGGAAATTATTTTTGGACCCACACTTCAAAGTCAAGGGTCCTGTTATCAGCAAACTCCTAAAGATATTTTTTCTTTTCTTTGGATGAATGTCAGCTTTGCTTTATTTTTCTGGAAAAGGGCTGAGTCAGTTAGTAATAACAGTTTACATACAGATAGACATGCAACAGTTTTTCACTCCAGGAGTGTATTCTGGGAAAAAAAAACAAAAACTGGCTCATTTTTTTTCATTGTGAAAAGACGCTTTCGAAACCTATTTGATAGTTTTATGAAACAAGTTTTTAAACATTACTTTTCTTAAAGTTTCAGACACTAAACACGATTGAATCCATTAGTTATTAAAAAGGCAAATATGCTATAAAACTGACCTCCAAGGCAACTGACCTCTCTTCTCCAAGAAGTGTTCCGTATTAAATCAGTTTTGATTAGCTGTTTTCAAAATATGTAAGAATGTTATTTAGATCATTAGCATTTTTAAAAAACCTAAAAATATAAACATCTCTGAATTGAAAAAAGGAAGCAAAATACTCTTTCATGTATAACTTAGCTATATTATTAGGGGATTTTGAGGAATTCCTTTGTTGCCAAAAAAAATCAAAAAAAGCTCAGAAGAAAACTCTCTTGAAATTCAAATCAGGCTATGTGGGGCCTAAGTGTGAAATTGCATGCTGTGTTTTGAGGATTTTTTTTTTTTTTTACATTTTAATTATACGTCATAAAAATAACACATTTGCCAGAAACCTTTCACTGTAGGTTGAATGGAGTTGGAACGGTATTAGCAGGAAATTTGAGAGAGCAGCTAGTACACAGTCTGGTTCTTGTGAGTGCTAGAAAGAGATACTTATAAACAGAGAAGCTTTTAAACATGAATTACTATGCATTATTTCCTAACAGTCTTAAAACAGCAGTGGTTTCAATACTGCCTTAGTATTGTCTTTAGAACTGACGTAAGTATGAATTGTTGTAGAGCTTTATAAAAATGTAGTATGTGCTGGAGCGCCAGTGCTCCAAGTGATAGGAATAATACTGATAATGTAAAAGTACTTTTTTTTAATATGCCATGTGAGCAGCAGTACTGTAACACGTGCATAAAACAGTCTTTCCAGTATTTTTAATAGACTCACTAATAATTCTCATGTATTGCCTTTTGCAGGTCAGTTACTATTTCCCACTGAAAACTTTATGGAGATCATTTTTTGCGGCTTTAGTAGCTGCATTTGTTTTAAGGTCCATCAATCCTTTTGGTAATAGCCGCCTAGTTCTTTTTTATGTGGAATATCACACTCCTTGGTACCTTTTTGAACTGCTTCCTTTTATTCTTCTGGGAGTATTTGGTGGGCTCTGGGGAGCGTTTTTCATCCGAGCAAATATCGCGTGGTGTCGTCGACGCAAATCTACAAAATTTGGGAAGTATCCTGTCCTGGAGGTTATTATTGTTGCAGCAATAACAGCTGTCATTGCATTTCCTAATCCATATACAAGGCTAAACACCAGTGAGCTTATTAAAGAGCTCTTCACAGACTGTGGGCCGTTAGAATCCTCCTCCCTCTGTGACTACAAAAATGATATGAATGCGAGCAAGATAGTAGATGATATTCCTGACCGTCCAGCAGGCACTGGAGTCTATTCAGCTATATGGCAGTTGTGTTTAGCACTCATATTTAAAATAATCATGACAGTCTTCACTTTTGGTATCAAGGTAAGTGTAAATGCAGTGGCTGCGTCATCTGCTGTGATTATTTAATTATTGCCTTTCTCATTTTCTATCTCTCAAAGCTAGCAGCTTTGTTTATAGAATTTTTTTCATGTGTAGTTCTTTTAAAAAAAGGTCTTTTTACTGTTGATTAGTAAGCAGTTCTTTTAGAAAACAATATTAAGTTTAATTAAATTCAAATGAGCCCTTCATTCGGCTGAACAGAAACGCGTGCTACATTTAATAGGGAACAGTAACTGTGTGGGTGGATGGCTGTTTGTATGGGCCTAATTCAGCAATAAGGATGATTCTAAGATTTCCAAGAGCTGAGTTCATCTGAGTTCAAATATAACCACTCAGGTTCCCTAGTCCTGCTACATGGAAAAAAAGAAGACTGTACCTCTTGAACAACTTGTAGGGTTTTTCTTAATCCCCTCTCTGCATTTATCACATAAATGTAATTACTGCAGACTGTCAAAGGGAGCCGAGGATGATTTCTTTCCTGAAATTTCCAGTATTGCATGTCATGACTAGAAAGCAGGCTTTGTTCATGTGACTGTAATGGGAATTTCTTCTCTGTTACGTCCAGCATAATTTTTGTCTTTCCTGGTCATTTCATAAATCTGTTTTGGAGCTCTCTTCAGTTTCTCTCCAACCTGTGGCTGCTTTCTGAATGCTGTATAACTCTCACGCCTTCATCATTTTCTGTCTTGTCAGGCTCACTTCATAGTTTTTTGCGACTACATGGTTATCAAACGTGTCTTAACACAAACGTGTTGTAGAATGTTCACTAAGCAGGATTTGTGTTTAAACTGGCTTTAACTTTTTGGTCTACATTGCTGTTCCATGTAACTGCATGCATAAGAAAACACTTTTTCTGTGAGGGTGGTTGAACACTGGAATAGGTTGTCCAGAGAACTTGTGGAGTCTTCATCCTTGGGGATACTCAAAACCTGACTGGATGCAATCCTGGGCAACCTGCTGGACTTGACCCTGCTTGAGCAGAGGTGTTGCACTAGACAATCTGGAGTGGTCACGGCCAACCTCAACTGTTCTGTCATTCTGTAATTGATAGAACACTATCATGTTGTATTTCTCATGTGTTGATATTTTAGAAGAAGTTGCAGTCTGTTATTTGAAGTTACTTTCCATACATTGGTTGATGGGTAAGAGAAATCCATTGTGTGTTTTAAATGCTGGTCTTCCATAGGTCAAAATTTCAGACATTATTCTGTAACATGACCACTTTGATCTGTTGTATTCACTTACTGTATTTCACTTATATCTAAGGCTCTGCCCTTCTAAGCATTGTAACATTTCTTACCGTTCATGTGTTCTTGTGCATCTGGCTCATTCCCACGGGATTGTCACCACAGGATCACACTTTGAGTATTAGAATTCACTAGATTACAGGAGGGTAGGGTTTACACTTCATTTGGTTTTGGTTCATTTTCTTAAAACTTCAGCATCTGCAATTTGGTGGAAATATTTTTGTGAAGTTGTAAGAATATATTTATCACTCTGCCAATAGGCAAGGAGGCATGCTGCTGTCATTGATGGGACTGTGCTACACACGTTTCTCTGAAGCTTTAAAGCATATGGCTGGTTAGAATGTCAGCCAGTACCTGGAGACCTGGATAAGGGGATCTCACTTCAATGTTATATTTATTTGCATTTTAAGCTTTATTTCTATGAAAGGAGGAGAAAATGCAAAATTAAAAAAAAAAAAAAAAAAAAAAGACGACATGACTGTCATTTAAATCATTAGGATCCCCTGGGCTCTTCAGGTCTGTTCCTGGAGCTGTAGCCATGTGCAAACACACAAGTCTCCCCCATGGGAACTGTTTTCCTGTGAGATAAGCAAAGCAACTTAGCTGCTGCCTGTGGGGCATTTTTTTTCTTACTGCCATGAAATAGATCACCAGGAAGCTGATCTGGCAGTGGTTGGTTTGTTTGGGTTTTTTTGTTTTGTTTTGTTTTTTCTTTCAGGCTTCTGTACCTATGCTGTACTGCTAATTATCACTAAACTCGTTACTGTGTCTAAATGCTGATGATCAACAGTTGGGGTGGGATAACAGCTTCCCCTCAGAACCTGGTATGCAACTGCACTACCAAAGAAGTGGAAAATTGCACCCATACTCTGATTTCTTGCGTGTTTCAAAGATGATACACGTGCCACAGAAAAAATCTTTTTCTCTGTAGTATAACTTGAGTTAGGCTGGCATGCACTGGAGAAGAAAGCTGAGACAAGGTAGAACCTAACTTTTGTTCCTTGTTCCTTCTCAGTGAAGGTTCCTCTCCACTTTGTGACTTGTGATTCAGAGGCTTATGCAAACAAATTCAGCTGTAAAATCATAATTACAGTTAGACTTCTAACCATTATCCACATGTGATGGGAAAGAAAAGAAGGAGCTAGATGCATAAAAAAGTTATGTTAACAGAGGACCAGAAACAATTTGGATGTAATTTCCATGTGGAGACTGAATTTCGGTGGCATGTTGCTGTAGCAGACTAGAATCTGAGGCAGTTTCAAAGATTTATTCCATTACTTTTATATCTGAAATGTTATTTTTTCAGGGTGCTATTGAACTGTTCACCAAGAAAGAATTTCACTCAAGAAAAAGTTTGGATTTTAACAGTTAGAAAGGGGCTTAGACGCATGATTATTTGTGGGAAAGAACAGTAGTATGGTGGTATAAATGCACAGTTTGGATATTACACTAAAATGATAGCATTGAACCTCTATCAACACTGAAATACTAGGTAATTCAGGATGGGAATGAAGGATTATTGAACTTTTTCTCCAAAACCTGTGCTGCTGGCTTTCAAACACAAATTTTGCTATGTTTGATTGTCCTTGGTTTGTCTGTTAGAAATCATCTTTGCAACCATAAATATGGGCAGTAATAATAATGATGATGCAAATAGATTCTGAAATACAGTTCTGCATCAGCTATTGGATTCCATGGCAAAATCTATAGTTTGGAATTGTACAGTACTGAAATTTCACAGCTGTACAGTGGCAAAAAGTTAAATTATGTGTCCTGTTACACCAGGAGTGCAATTTTTTAATGAGGTTATTTTGACAAGATGGGTTTAGGTGCATTTAGACAAAAAGTAAAAATTCCACTATTTATTTGTAGTCAGATCTGTAGCTCAGTCATGGTAAAAAATATTTTGATACTAACAACTGCTGTGAGGAGAAGCAGTGGGCATTTCCAGTTTAATGAGACATCTAGACACCAGTATGTTTTTTGGAAAGAAGATTAGCTTCCTAAAGAGGAGAAAAGATACATCAGCAGTTTCTCAGATGAACCTTCGCTCCTTATGAGGCTGCTGATAAAAGCAAGACTTGCAGTAATATTTTACTAAGCCATGTTGGTGTGGCAAGGCCTTTTCAGGTTTTAGTTAATAACAGAAAAACAGTTTAAATAACTAAAATTACAGTAGGAACTTTTTTTTTACAGTAACGTGTTACCTACTTTTTGCAATGTGAGTTGTCCTGCCTTTTGCTCTCTTAGTGTATTTAGCATTCTATATACACCACTTTGTATGGGAAACTGCAATATAGTAAGCAAAGCTTCTTTTAAAAATCGACTATTTAGTTGGCCATCTAATTTATGGCAGTGTTAGGAAGCAGTTTGGGAAGGCAGTCCTATGTGCAAAGCTTCTTCAGTAAGTGAATGTTGACTCAGAGGAACATGAAGTAATAAGGGAGATGGGAAATAGTAAGGAAGACTTTTCAGTACTAGTTGCGCAGCTCAGGTTGGACGTATCTATGGTAAAAATTGTGCTGTTGGCACCGAGAGTCTAGTTTGTGGTCCTCTGTTGGTGATAGATTTGCTCTTAAATAGAGTAAAATATAAACAGATGTGCTCATAAAATGGACTCAGGTAACCACGTTGATCAGAGGTATCAATAGTTAGTTTTACTAACCTTGCAATGTCAATTTACATATTTTTAACATAACAATTTAAGCGTTTGCATATCTTTTGGCAAAAAAAAAATTACTTGTAAAACTATGCATCAGGTATGTTCCCATCAGCGTGACAACAGTTGTTCTTTTTTTGTGGCAGGTTCCATCTGGGTTGTTCATACCTAGTATGGCAATTGGAGCAATAGCAGGAAGGATTGTAGGAATTGCAGTGGAGCAGCTGGCTTACTACCATCATGACTGGTTCATTTTCAAGGAGTGGTGTGAAGTTGGAGCTGACTGTATTACACCTGGTCTTTATGCCATGGTTGGTGCTGCTGCGTGCTTAGGTAACTAAAATATAACAAAGTAAATAAGTATCTTATTTCTTGTATGTTGCCAAAATAATGATTAAAAATGAAGGGAGAGACAAACGTGTGAAGTTTTGGAACACCTTTTTATATGGACTTCTCCCTTTTCAGAATAATACATTCACATCTCTACACGAGACCGTCAGATCCTTGTGATCTGAGGAATAACGTGAAATTTAAATTGATGAGAAACAGAAGAATTTAAATAGTAGTGTTTGCTTTCCCTTTTTGGTGTCAAGAGGTGTCACTACTACATCAGTCAGAAAAACTAGTTTCTTGAAATGTATGAAGTAGAGGATTTGCAGAGTGAAGTACTGTTGAAATTATTACAAGGAGGTGACATGATCAGCTGCCGCTTCTACATGATTTGCAAAAAATGTTGTTGAAATTCATAATCCAAACAAAACTTACAGAAGTGTCTGATGATTTGAGGAGTCCAGCTTGAGATATTTTTAACAAGTCTGATTTACAAACTGTTGAAAATCGGCTTCATTGGAAGGAGGCTTAAGTTGGGCACCTAAACTAGGAGAGGTTTTTGAAGGTCTTGTCTTGTTCTAGCTTATAACTTCATTGCCTTAGAAGTTGAACTTAAAAGCTATTAGTACAGATCCTGCAAAAGAGTAGACCTTTTCCTTAAGGAAAAGTGCATTTGAGCAACCAAATAAACTAGTGGTACAGATTTAGTTTTTGGAGAGGTTGTTGCTGACTTTTAATAGATCAACTTGAATCACTTCCAAATGCGTTGAAAGAAAGATCATATTCTTTTATTGAATGAAGATACAGCATCAGAAACCTTCGCAGAAAAAACATCTTGAATACTAACAAAAGAGAAATATAATCCCTGTCTTCTCCTATTGTCCAAGGAAGAGGTTTCATCAACTCAGAATTCTCTTAGCTTTTCAGATTCAGCAACAGCATTAAATTCCTAATCCTTTGGACAACATAGCTGTTGAATTGCTACCTGTGACTTCCCTGCATTAGTTCCATTCTTTTTCCAAATTCTTACCTTACTAGATTTCCTTGCATTTCTCATTATTTTTAACCTAGGTGCAGTATGGAGAAATACGTAGTTTTATTCTTCGTTTACATGAAAGAACTGCACATATTTTTCAAATCCCTTTATTCTCTGACTTTCTAGGAATTTTCCCTAAAGCTCACTTTTACTTCTGAAAGTTTTGTGTTCATTTTTCCTGTCTGCTTCTCTTTGTACTATACAGAAAGATGTTTGTCAGATGACCTTTAATGGCGAAGTTATGTTTGAGGTTCTCAACAGGATGGCAGGAAATTCTAAATTCATTGTTATCTGATACTAGAATGTTACTGGCTACCATTTTTCTTGCAGGTGGTGTGACAAGGATGACTGTGTCCCTGGTAGTTATTGTCTTTGAGCTAACAGGAGGGCTGGAATATATTGTGCCCCTAATGGCTGCAGTCATGACCAGTAAGTGGGTAGGAGATGCCTTTGGTAGGGAAGGCATCTATGAGGCACACATCCGACTGAATGGATATCCTTTCTTGGATGCAAAGGAAGAATTTACTCACACAACACTGGCTGCTGATGTTATGAGACCTCGAAGAAGCGATCCACCTTTAGCAGTTCTGACGCAGGATAATATGACAGTCGAAGACATAGAAAACTTGATCAATGAAACCAGCTATAATGGTTTTCCTGTTATTATGTCAAAAGAATCACAGAGACTAGTGGGCTTTGCTCTAAGAAGAGATTTAACTATTGCAATAGGTAATTATCTTCCAGTATTGCATGATTATATATGCCAATTTAAATGATTTTATAGCTTAAAACAGAATTTACTCTTTGTGTTTCTAGACTTATTTCAGGTTCAGATACCTTGCACAGGCTGTCTGTTCCTTTATTAAGTATATGATTATCTTCAATAGCAGGCTCTGAAATGGAGAAAATGTTAATCTCTTTGTCTCTGTCATAAAAACAAGAGTTGTCATACTGAAGTAGGCCAAAACATCATCTAGTCTGGTATTTTTGTTTGTTTTGAGGCTTTTGCTAGTATCTCTTTTCCTCAAGTGACACTACATTAACATTCTTCTTCAAAATTGAATAATTCTCATTTTAGAACAGCAGGATTCTGTGAGAATTACTGTCCAAGTAATTTTTAAATTTAAATGTGTATCGTACTTCTCTCTGACAGTATGTTGTTTACTACTGTTATAACAACTAAGATTGTATTATGTAGAGATAAGTGAAATACTAATTATTCTAGGTTTCTGTTTTTGAATTCGTTTGTGTAATGGGAAATTTGGCCCTGGGCACATGAGCACACAAGCCCTGTTTGGCCCTCTTTCTCTGGGTGAGTATTAGAACCCGTGTGATACTTGTGACAGTGCTTTGTGCAATGACAAGAAAAATTCTGTGGATTTTGAGGATATTATCATAACCAAAGGAGAAAATCATTATTATGTAAGAAAATATTACAAAACTGTAACATTTGGTGCATGAAATCAATGATGGAAGTTGCATCTTAAACGACTATTTTTTTTTTTGGAATTCATAAGATTGTACATTGATAAGAATCTCTTTGACAAAGACACTTGAGAAAGAGACACAAAAGTCTCCTGAAACTTTTAAAAAAAATGTTTTGTGTACACAACACTGTTTACTTCAGTAAAACTTTTGCCTGTGGTCTTAATACTGCGTATACTATGGTATTATACTACGTAGGATCTATAGGAATGTTCAAAACTTGGAAATTATTATAGACATCATACTTTTTAAGTTTGCATTTACTTACGAATAAATGGAGGAATAGCAGAAAATTCTTCTAAAAATACACTTTTCACAGGTAAGACTCATTTCAGCTGCTGAGATTGCACAGTGCAAGTTGCTTATTCTTGGATTTTGGTTGCCTCAAGAGAGTCATTGTGTGAAATAGTTCAGGGTACAGGGAGGGATGTTGATGTCACCAAGGTGATGAAGACATGAAAAGGAAGAGGATCCAGTTCACACAAAAGCTAAATAAATTCATTATAAACAAGAAGACAACATTTTCAGAGTGATCAGAAATGAGTTCATTGGTTTCAAACCAACAATAATTACAGCCATTGGAATCATGACAGGGGAGCTGTCAATTGAGATTGGCTTTCCCCCTGACAGTCGTCTATGTGCTTCCTGTATGCTAGTTTTCAAGTCTTTCCACCTCTGTATAGTAAATAAAAGGAAGTTACTGGAGTGAGAAAGGTAGAAGCCAAAGAATGGCTAAAGCTGTATGGTAGATGGCTTTTGTGATTTCTGCACAAACACTTCTTAGGGATAAAGCGGTGGCTATGGAAACACATCGAAACAGCATGTATCAGAATATCAGCATCTAGAGAATAACATCAGAGTCTGGTAGTGTTGATTGATCAGTCTGTTTGCACTGAATTATCTTACTCCAAGAATGTAAATTATTCTTCCTCTGCTGTTTCCCCCCCTCCCCTCTTTTTCTTAAAGAAAGTGCTAGAAAGAAGCAGGAGGGGATTGTTGGCAGTTCCAGGGTCTGTTTTGCCCAGCATACCCCATCGCTTCCAGCAGAAAGCCCTCGACCTTTGAAGCTTAGAAGCATACTTGATATGAGCCCTTTCACCGTTACAGACCACACACCAATGGAAATAGTGGTGGATATTTTCCGGAAGCTGGGTCTGAGGCAGTGCCTTGTAACACACAATGGGTGAGTAAAGTTGCAGCAATGCTGTTCATTTTTGCTAGATACAGTAATTTTCACTTCCAGGATCAGAGTATTTGAACCAGGATATATTCCAGGATCACGGTATTTGAACCCGTAAGTTTGGTACTGCAACTGAGGACACTAACTGTTTGTTAAGAAGGTGCTGTGCTATGGCATCTCTCTCAAATTATTACTCCTCCCTTGCATTCCAAGTGAGCAGGCAAGTGATTTCAATCATTTTAAGATGTTCTTTTAAAAATTAACTCTCGTTCAGCAAGTTTTATGTGTGCAACTTGCATGTAGAGGAGACACAACTTGTCTTGCAGAAATGTAGTCTTGTCTTGTGCACAGTCTAAGGCCTCTATTTCCTCCTTCTCATACATGTTCTGGCAATGGGTAATGTATCAGCTATTGAACATCTACAAATACCTGGGTTCATAAAAAGTAGGGGAGGAAATGATCCAGTCAATATCTCCTCTTCTGGAGTTTAGTGATGGCCATTACCACCAAGCTCTTGTTGATGGAATACTAACAACTAAATAACTGCTACTAGTTCTGAACTTCAGTCTGCAACCTTTGTTTCTACACTTCAAAATATTTCAAGAAAGTAATTTTAAGATTTAGAATGTTTGTAGATGAGACTATAGGGAGTTGTCATGTGATTACCCACTAAACAAATCAGCCCTAGGCATGGAAACATAAATGTTCATTATAATTGCCTCTTATCTAAACTACTCCTTGTTTTTTCTGACATGATCTTTTTCTGTGTAGCTGCTCCTTTAACATTCTGCTTTCCTATATCTCTTGCGTTAAACACTTGACACACAACATAGCAACTCCTACTATAGTATCTTGCTTTCTCTTTAGCATGTCTTCAAGGCACCTGAGGAATGAAACATTGTCTGCTAATCCACGTTATTTAGGATCAATGTCCATGGAACAAAACCCAAGAAACCTGAAATATGGGTGGCACTGACTTTGTTTTGCTGTGGGCAAAAGAACTGCTGCTATAAGTGGCAAATATTTAAATATTGCATTGGTTTCCAAGTTTATTTTTTCAGATGTATTTTAAAACAAATTTAAATGTTCTCCTGCTTTTATTTCTTCAATGTGAGTAGATGTTTTCAGAAGCATAAATGACTTAAAAAACCTTACTCTGGTGGGGAAAGGACATCATGATCTGACACTTAGAAGTCACTGCAGGCATGTAATTATTGTTGTTTTGGGGAGGGAAATTTGAATTGATAAGACTTCAATGAAGAATATTTACTATGATTTTTTTTTTCTTAGTTTCTGTTGTGGTTGAGTGCTAAAACATTGACATTGATGTTAAAATCGACTCTAAAGAAAGCTTAATCGTGCAAAGCTGTGTCAAACTGTACTATAAATTTTTAACTATTTTATGATAAAGTAGCAAGTATGGATGGCTTTAATAATTCGCTGTTTTCAGACATTCATATTTGTTGTCCTACTTCAATTTACAAACTTGTGATATTCTGTGAGCACACTTGTTACAACAAGATGATAGTAAATACTCGTACTAGTGGTATTTAGCCATGGCATATAGCCATGTGGACATTAAGGACTAATCTATATTTTGGCAAATTTCCTGCAAATTGAATACACCCACATAAAGGCACATATCAACTTACTGGTTCCAATCCAGATTGGAATAGGAACTGTGCAGAAATCGGTGCTGATGACAAATATAGAGATATGTAAAGACTGAGTCTCACTCGTCCTAATTTGTACCGAAGTATCCATTTCAGGGAGTTGCTCTTGATTTATACTGTCATGAATGAGAAATTTGTCTGAATTTGTCTGTTTCTAGGGACACCAGAAAACCATACTTCATAGTGCGGCTTCAAACCTCAGTTGCTACCACTTTACACAGTTATTACTTTGTTCATCTACTGTGGCTTGTTAAAACGTGAATAATGATCTCTGTGTGTGAGGAGAAATAACTATTAAACAAAGGAAATAAAATAGATTCTAGTTTCAGTGCCTCTAAAACCTGAAGAGATGTGAATTTAGGGAGAAGGGATGAAGTACACCTCCCTGACGTGTACTTGATATGAGAAACATACTGCTCTGGAGTGGTTGAAGATCCAATTGTGTTCAGCATTTTGGGAGAAAAAGCAAAAAGGCAATGTCTGGGAAAGGGTACTGACTTTGAAATCATTTTTTCATTTAATTATCTCATTAGCTTTCCTGCAACCTTTTTTTTTTTTTTTTTTTTTTTTTTAGTTTTGCTCTACTCTAATCCTTTTTCATTATGATTAGAACTTTTTTTTAATTTGTTTTCACACACAGTTATTAGCATAACATGATCTGTTTCAGGATTGTCTTGGGGATCATCACAAAGAAGAACATATTAGAGCATCTCGAGCAACTAAAGCAGCACGTCGAACCCTTGGTGATTAGATATATCAGATCTCATAATTAGACACATTAGAAGTCAGGAAGCATGAAACTTGTGAACTGTTCAGGGCTTTTATGACATCAGCTGAACAATGAAATCATCTTAAGCTACAAATTTGTATTAAACCATAAAATGATACGTGCAAAATCCTTTTGTAGAAATTAAGCTGTTCATATGGACATACTGTTAGTCACAACATTAAAGGAAAGTAAACAATAGACTTTCTGATCTTCTTGTTCTTGAGATCACATAAATCCGTCTAGTTGATCTGCTGATTTCCCCCAGTGGGAAAGCACGCAGGTAGGAATACTTTCTCCCCTCCTAATGCAAATTAAGATTTTCATATATGCCAATTTCTTTTTCTGATCTTGACAGCTTTAAATAGCTGTTAAATAGCAAAGTAAGTATCACGTCTTTTGAGAAGCAAAGCCAAGCATGTTTTTAATGTATCGCAGCATTAGATCTTCCCTGTAATCCTCCTTTATCAACATTTTTTAAAAGTACTCTTATTTTTAGTGAAGTCCTGTGATTTTATGTAAAGTCCTGTGATTCTGCTGCTGTTATCTACAGCAATTAATGTACTCCTTTATAAAATGTTCAGTGATATCCTAAGCCACTGAGTGGCATGCTACTATGTTGACTATTGACTTCAGAATCCAGATACTGTTTTAACCATGATGTTGTGAACTAACCTTAGCTAGAAGGTAGACTTTGTCTTAATTTGGACATGGGTTGCTAGTTACATCTCTACTAAACCTACCCACCAAGTTTAGCTGCTTATGTGCAAAACATGCTAATTATGTTCTCATTTTATGCTCATATTTCACAAGTATTTCATGCGTCCTTTAATAAGACAAAACGAAATGTACTAACCAGAATAACAAGGGCAGCAGCTCATTCATTCTGCTCTTTGCTTCTCCTGTGATACTATCCTTTTGGACAGTTTCACCTTTTTTGATGTTTCGCAGAGTTACAATTCTAAAAGCCATGAAGACCCCGTCATAAGAGCACAGTATCTAAATTGGCAAATGAAAATTTTCTTTTATTATTCATTATTTATTTTCTAAAGCTGTGAACTCCAAAAACTAGTTAACTGTTGCTTATTTTACAAAAGTTTCATGGCCGATACAGTGTGCTCCTATGAATACATTCAGCCTGAGCCAGTGCATCAGACTGGAAGGATTCTTATGATTTAAAAATGGAGGGAAGGGGAGTTTGATTTGCTGTGAGGATTTTGGGCCATCAAGCGGTACGTCACTTCTGATGGCAAGGTTGGAACATGCCTCCCTTTTGAAATGGGATCAATATCACTTCTTTTTCATACCTCTTTTTTCTTTGTCCCTCTCTGTTACTTTTTTGTTGGCATATGCTAATCAAAATTTCATTTTTGTAGAAACAAAAAGTTAAATAAAAATTGTCATGGGCTCTACTTGTATTACTTGTATTTCATTAAAATGGACTACAGCTGTCAGAGACCATCTGATATGGTGTCTCAGCATTGCTGTCTTTTAACAAACCGGTGGTTCCTCAATATTTTTGTTAATAAAATGTTTTTGTTTAAATAAGAAAATCAGGCTGTTTAGTTTTGCTCTATTCCTGTCAACAAAAAGGACTTGGCTACAGATTTGTTCTGCTTTATTATTTTCCTGCTTGGATTAATACCAATCTTCCATTTATCCTTTTCAGGCGCCTCCTTGGCATTATAACAAAAAAAGATATCCTCCGTCATATGGCCCAGACGGCAAACCAAGACCCCGCCTCAATAATGTTCAACTGAAACCCATAGCTGAGGAGAGAGAGGAAACGGAAGAGGAGGTTCATTTGTTGAATAGCACAACACTTTAGTCTGGGGGATACTTGTAAAATCAGAGACGATAGCTGGGTTTTTGCATAACAGTGCTGCTGGAAATCAGGAGTTGGTCTGGGGGAATATGTGGCAAGGAGGAAGGCTGATGGGAGCGTGGGAAGGGAGAGCTGCTGTCCTGCACTGGATGCGTCCCGAGACGTCAGGTCTGCCATGATAGTGCAGTGGGTAAGCCGTGCGAGGTGGCGCAATTCTCCAGCCCCAGCCTGGTACTTCAGCATTGAAGAGATGTGTTACTAGTCCCTGTTTCTGGAGGGATCATTCTGAATTGAGCCATCTTACAGAGACTGAAAGGTCTTGGCCCTTTTTACCATTGAAAACTGTTGTGTTAACTCATGAAACGTATAATTATTACACGTCACCTTTCTACATTCCAGAAGAGCTTTATTTCTCTCTCTCCTGAGCCGTAACAAAGCCTCTTTAAAATTGGTGTGCCCTTTTGAAGCAGTTGTTTCTCATATTGAGATGTAGTGAGTTACCGAGGTTTGATCACAAGAAGGGAGGTTTTTCTTGTGCCATTAAACGTGTAAGTTTGTACATCATGAAATGCTTGGGGCAGTACAGATCCACTGCGACAAAAACAGATTGAACAGGTAATAACTTGCAAGAACCATGTGAGACTTCTTTCAACCCATGTGCTGTCATGATATGAGAAAAATTAAAACGAGATGAAACTAGCGTTTCAAAGAAAAAGACTGTTTTTGCTGCAGAAAATATCAATAATGTGACCTGGTCTTATGCAATTTTTGTATTATTGAAAACACTATGATATATACCAATGTTGTGCAGTATAAGGAAAAATACTGCTCTTCTACTAGTTAAGAGCTGGAACAATTCTGTATAGGTGTATCTGGTAAAAATTGCATGCTACAACACTGGAGATCTTTTCCCCCGCCCTGTAAAATTTGAGAATGGTCATTTTTATTTTTTCTTCTCCACAAAAGACGTTCCACTGCTGACATGGTAGGAGGAAATGTAAATCATAACTTGCACTAAATGTATATTATTTTTCTTGAAGTTTTACCATTCTTTATTTATATTTGTATGGATTAAAAAAATCTATTAAATATGAATCAGTTAATATCTCACATAACTAATTACCTTTTTAATGTGATTTTATAGAATAATTCATAATCCTCTGCAAGTAATTAGGAGGATTAGCAAATGTTTACAACTAGATGAAGGGTTTAAACAAAATGGTTTCTTTATGATCCAGATGCATATAAGATCATTTTCAAATATAACTTTCACTGCCGTTACCTTGAGATTTCCTTTTTTCTTTACTAGCAGATAACTGGAACAGTAATATTAAAATTTTATTTTAAAAAACTGCAGGGTTTTAAAAATAATAGGAAGAAAGCAACTGTAATTATTAGATTGCTTTTGACTTTTTTTTTCCCCAAAGTATATAGAGGTGTAAATGATATGTGGCCACAGAAGATGAGCAGCAGGGCAGAATTGAATCCAGTACTTGAAACTTTGGCAGGACTTTAAAATTCAGCAGCAACACACATGCTAGCAGGTGAACCCACAGATCCCTAACTTCTTTACTTTTTTCTTTCCAGTCACTAGATTAATTTTTTTCATATTCATTTTATCAAACACATGCAGAGGAAAAAAGGCAATATGCTATAAGCCTAAAGTTGGGAGGAAAAAAATTAAGAAATCTGGCTGACAAAAATCATACTTTATAATATGGGGTTAGAGAAAATTTCTGTCTTTTAACAGTTATGCCCACGAGACTGCAAAAATACAAATGGTGAAAGTCTAAAATAATAATCCTAGGTATCTCTAAGGCATTCATCACAGTTGCCTCAAACGTCTTTATTTGCAAAGTACTCAGTGTGATTTTATCTTAAGTACAATAACATACTGAAACAAAATTCTGGTACTTTTGGCAAGCTCCAAAATAATGCCTGCGCTTAAGTGCGCTGCTGAATTTTTACTCATTTTTCTGTGTATAAAACTGCCATCTACACATCATCATCTCATCTCTTGCAGCAACTGGAACCAGTAGAAAGCGAAAGGTGCCAGTGGGCTCATGGTGATCAGCCCCTGCATTAAAAACGGGTTTGGAACTGAAACAGGGAATCAGGCTGTGTTAAAATGGGAGTGCTGCAGCAATTAGCTGTGTTCTGCCATGTGAAGTCAGTGCTAAGTGGTTCAAAATTTATTCTCTTACGTTGTGTAAGCTTGGAGAAACTTTACAGAAGAAACTTCACAAAGAGCAGGATTTGGCCCATTTATAGAAGGCAGCTCTGGAAGTTGTCTGTGATGCTGATTTCTGTTGTCTAATTTTTTTCTGCAGTGGAAGAACATAAATGCACTACACTGCTGTGTGTACTGTATTGACTTGCACCTAATCCTGCAGACTGTACTGTCTGAGTTAAAATACAGTTCACACTCCCGTTGTGTTTTATAATTTCTGTGTGAATCCTGAGTGCTGCATATAAATTGTTCATCTCTGCTCTTCTTATCTGCTAAGCTTTCCCTGTTGACATTTAAAATGTCTTCTGGTAAACATACGTAAGATGTAAGATAATGAAGTACATGTGCCTGTGCTGTGCAACAAAAATTTTCTAACGTAAAACTTCCAGCGCCTTACTCAAGTTACTAATTTGAAAAAAAAAAAGTGGTGGATGGGAGGGGGAAAGTGTCAGCATTTTTTTTTCTTTCTTTTTTTAAAAACCATTCAGTTACTGGTTCATGAAGAATGCATTCTTTGTTAATCTGTGATGTTGCCTAGAGCTGTATTTAATATTGATCTTAATGTTTTTATTTATAATAGTGTGGTAGAGCTGCATATCATTACAGTAAAAATTCTGGTTACTGTGATGATTTAATCAAACATTAAAAACTTCTGTATGACCATTTATCGTTCTGTCATGTTTTCCTCATTGTTTTCACAAACAAGATTTGTGTTGATTTTTGTATTTTATTTTCCCTGAGAGAAAATTAACAGCTAGGAATTTTACACACAAAACTAGTAAGCAGATAACAAAGAAAAGAATGAATTTTAGGAGGAGGTGCAGTCTTTGCATTGCCTAGTATTTGGCTACAAATCAGTAGCCAAATCAACCCCATCAAACAGATCAGTATTAGGTTTTTTATTTCCCAAAATAGACATTTTAAAAATTGTTTTAATTATATAATTATAGAATAGTTGGCTTAATGATTTAAGAGAGTCAAAAGTGGATGATGCTTTTACTGTCTAAAAGCCAGGATTACATAGTTGCTACACAGTACATTTTTTAATACCTCTGGTTTAAAAAAAAAAGGTTAGACATCTGTTAATGATGTATAATAATGTATATTAATGATGTACAGCACTTCAGTATTTTTTCATTTGGCGTAACAGCTTTCCTTGTCAATTAGAGGTTAATAGATAAGACTGGAACATCCACACTAAGGTCCCCATTTTTGCAGATTTAAGTTCATATTTAACAACAATGCAAAGGGTGAATGCTTTTTTGTTACTTGTATGATTTACAGGGCATCAATATGAAGGTCTCTTCTGCTTGGAACCTAAGGAGTAAGGGGGAATGAGACTGCATTTTCAAGAAAGTACCTCTTTTTTTTAATGTAGAAAACGTAAAAATCTGGTCCCATGAAAAAGTCCCTGAACTCTTTTGCTTATGTTGGAATAAATGGAACATTTATATGCTGATTGAAAGGGATGGGGTTATCAACTTTACAAAAGTAGACATGGCATGCGATTCTGAGAACTGAAAATACCTTTTTGACTTAAAAGCTCAAGATACACTTTTGAAGCACTCTGACTTACATTGTGAATTAGTTTATGCTGGAAGGGACTTTTGGAAGTACAATCATTTGCTAAAAAGTAGGGACAACTTTTAAGATCTGAGCATGTCACTAGTGGCTTATAATCTTCCTTAGCAGTACTATCATCATCAGTAATGACGTGAACTGCTACAAAAGAAGTCAAGTCACTGTACAATGGCAGGCCTGTTGAGTAAAAGCAAATGTTATTTCAAGCAGTTGCCCAAGAATAAAATTCTAACAACAAAATAGAGCAGTGAGCCAATGAACTTGAAAACAATTTGCATCTTGCACAAAATCACTTTGATTCTATCTTTAGAAGTCCAGGTTAGTGAAAATGGGGTGACTTCATCTGACTAACAAGGTAGCAAATGCAGTAGAATTTCTAATTTATCTTGTAATGTCAGTTAGCTGGTTTTTTAATCCTACTTGTTTCCCATTAATTCAGCCAGATCCAGAAGATTGAGACCAGATGTAGTGCTTTGTTATAATGCAAAAGGCAAAGTTGCTCTAACTGAATTTTTTACTGATGTGGTGGGACAGAATTGAGGAAGTGCACAATGCCAGTAAGAAATCACCAAGAGCAAGGAAGTAAGAAGCTGGCTGTGACTGAGCTACACTAAACAAGTCCATGATTCGATCACTTCCCAAAGGCCTTACAGATTCTCCAAGAAATGTAAAATAGTAACCCACCCTTTTTGTGCTTAGTTACAGTAAGTAGCACAGTAATGCTAACTGGTCTAGGTTTAGCTTCAGGCTGAGAAACAGAGAAGCGTACAGAACGGAGAATAACCCGAACCCTGTACTTCAACTTTGCCTGTGCCGAAGCTGGAGCTGCGGGCACAGGCACCAAGCACCGGCAGCAGCGGAAGGTCACGGTCGCCAGCCGCGCAGCTCCCGGCAGCATTTCGGAGCGCAGGCCCCGCCGCCCCCCTATCCTTCAGGGCTTCCGGCAGCCCGCCCCTCGCCC
>NW_009226157.1:0-13971 GCF_000690835.1 Fulmarus glacialis | reverse complement strand
CCCTTCGCCTCGGTGGCTTCGAATGAAAAATGAAGACATGCACAAGAGTTGTGTAGTATTTTTTAGGTAGCTGGCATGTAACATAAACATTTTGCTTTGACACTTCCATGAAAATGTCACAGCTTTTTGGTGGCTGGTGTTTACTGGACATAAAAGTCCTGTTTTTCAAAGAGTATATCTTTTTCTCTTTACAACCACAAAGTTATCATCTTCATCTTCTGGAGCCTTCAGGAGCTTCCTGAGTGTTGTTTCTGTTTGTTTTTAAATATGCATAGCTTGGAAAAAAAATTGATATCTTTTTTTGAGTCAGAAAAAAAATGGAAACATGGGAACAAATCACTAAAAATATAAATTCAAAGCTTTGTTAAAATAAATATTTAGGAGATCTGAAATTCAGTGACTAATGAGCTGTTTGCATAAAATCAGTAGGAGTAAAAGATGAGTAAAGTCCTCTTAGTTCACTTCTTAGTTCACCTTCTAATCCAGATGTGATTAGACTCAGAGAGGTTTATTCCAGAAGATATGTAACATGTTCTCACACACACACACACACACACAAATCAGTGCTAGTCGGTTCACAGCTTTTCTACATGACCTATTCCAGTATGAAATGATGCTTCCTGCTAGAAAATTTATATAGGTACATCTGGATCTAAACCATATGTTGTGTTCTGATTTAAGCTTATTACTGATCACCCCACAAAGAATGGAGAATTTTATTGTATTTTGATGCAAAAAAAAATTGAGTTCATTCATTTACAAATAGCTTGTGTTCTGAATAGTCAGCATGCCTAAACCTGTTTGAGGTCAAAGAAAAGCAGCCTCCCTGATTTATGTACACCATTTGCAACAAAAGCTCCCACTTAATGCCAATCAAACTTAATATTCACTTATTTTTGCAACTCTGATCTTTCCGGCACTTAGTGCCTTTTAGTTCCACCTACAAGAAAGTAATTTAAGTTCATTTCTGACTGTTAACTCAACATTGCAGAAACAAAAAAAGTTCTAAAAGAACAGTAAAACCATGAAAAATATTTAGCCACTATTTCTGTAAGTTTTATCTAAGTATAAATGAAAGAACCATGACAAGTGTAAAGAATGTCAAGCTCAAATGCTGCAGAATATAAAAAGCCACAGAAATAGAACTCAGTAAAATTTTCTTCTCCTTTTAAGACAAAACATTCTGCAAAGATTTTTATCAGCACTAAATATTATTTTTCAAGAGAAACAAAGTGGATAAGACATCAGAGGAGATTCAACTTTGCTCTTTTTCCATCAAAAAGCTTTTAATTTTCATTGAAAGAGAAAAGAAAAAGAAAACAAAACCCAAAACAGTGTACTAAGGGTGGAAACTCACAATACAACCATAACAAATCCAAATAAAGGATTTGTCAGAAAAACATGTTGAAAGTGTTCTGGAACTACTGAAGATTAGAAAAAGTTAGATTATGAGTTAGAAGACTGGGATTGGGAAGACTGTTTCTACAGTATTCTTGAGAAGGTTGCTCATCCATATAACTCCAGAAGTTCAAACATGCACCTTCTCTGAACGTCGTGTGACATTGAAAACTGAAAACTTTTGAGAAAGCAGAGAAAAAGCAAAGTAAAATCTTTTTTTATGTAAAGAAATTAAATAACACATCATTGAAAACAGACTCCAGCTGAAATCTTCCAATGAGTTTCTAATCAATCATTTAAAAAAAAAATCAGAAGGAACTTTAAGTAAATGTCTATGTCACTTTGACTACATCACTTCAGAAAAATTCTGTGGAACTTGGGGGTTGAACAGAGGCCCTCTGGAGTAAATGAAAACATTCACTTTGACCCTAAATATCCTTTTGTTTCTAAATGCAGGATCTCAACAGATACATATAAAAATGGCCTTCATCATAGAAATGGCAAAGAGGAAGATTTCAGCCCTGGACATAAAGAACTTGAAAGATGATTCTGTAAACACATATGCATGCATTTAATTCTACACACAAGACTAATTCTATTTTTAATGTTAAATATATCAGTAAGCATTTGAAGAAAAAAAACTATATTTGTACTGTCTAGATATGGCTTTGTAAGCATTAATACACGAAGATTGTATTGGGGAAGTAAATCAATTGCATCAAAATCATAGTATCAAAATAGTTTCATAGATAGCTATTCCTTCATCACTGTCTCAGCTTAATCTAAGCTGTATCGAGGGCAGCAAGAAGCACACTTTGGGACAAAATTTTATACATCCTTGACACTGCATGAAAGAATGAATTTACAGTAGTGATAAAGTATTTAATATTTCTGCCATATCCAAAGGAGTTCTCATGTCATAAAGCATTTAAAAGTGTAGTCACATTCTTACATGTATTTTTGGAACTGGTTGCCACTGAAACAATAATAGGATTTTGGATTTCAAAATGAGCAGATATTGCCTTTAGAGAGAGATCCTCAGAAGCACATGGGCTTTTAGCTACCATTTTGCCCCAAAGAATCTTTTGTTGTCCTTTTTTTTCTTTAGGTTTAGCCACCCATACATGTACACATATACGTACACATCCCTATGTAAACAACTGAATGATATATTGCCTAAATTACAAAAGTTCTTTCTCTCGCTGTTGTTCTCTCAAAATTATGCAAATTAATTCTAACTGAGATTAATGAGCCTGTAAAATATACACTAGTGGTAAATCAGAAGAAAGCAGTGAGATTTTGAAATTGGAAATTTTGATTTCTGTACCTAGCATTATGTGGATGGCCTTGACTCAAGGTTTAGACCAAATATTTCCAAAATAGTTCCTCGATAAACATTTAGCCACCTTAGAATCGGGCCTGCATCACAGGTACTAGGGAATTCTAGATCATCACAGCAACAACTGATCTTCACTTTTGAAAAAACAAGTCGGGTGTAGTTGAAGTAGTAATCTGTATTTTTAGATACCATCTTTTCCCTTTTGAGTGGTTTTGAGTTCCTAAAGCTATCTGACCAAACATGGGTAAAACTTCCTTTAAATTAGCACAGAAGTTATTTACTTATTAAAAGAGAACAAAGATAGTTTCAGTACTAACTGATCACACTGAATTTTAAAGACCAGATTCCACAACTTTCATGAAAACTTTGCTTTTCAGGTAGATTCTCAACAGTACCAGCCAAGAATAAAATACTACTTAGTAGGTATCTAGACTCTTAAATACTCACCAAGTAATTATCAAATAGCAGCTAAAGCTCTAATAACAGCGAGCAAGAAAAGCAAGATGCCAGTCTGAAGAATACCACTTTATCAAAATATAATCCTAAACTCTGTTTCTCAAATGGTATGTATGACCCTTTTTTGTTAGAGTATATTTTGAGAGCACCTTGTGTTACTTCCCACCTGCCAAGGTTCTGATAGATGTGACAATTTTTTTGGACGAGTTTGAAACTCATATACATATATGAAATTTGTATATCTAAAATATTTGTCTCCTTGTAATTTAACTGCTAATTTGAAACGCTACATGATCATAGATTATTTCTTTAATTAAAATTCCCAGTGATTTACTGACTATGGATTGATTAAATGGTTCATTTTAAAGGGAAAAAAAAAAGTTTTTTAACTAAAACAGAACTCAGCATTTTGAGGTATTTCATTCAGCTTAGTACATGAAAAATAAGCTAATAATACCATAGATTTACAATGAAACAATGCAGAAGAATATAAGTTTCAATAATATTGAGCAACAGTGTCAATGATTACTGAAATGTTTATTTCAGGCATTTTTTTAATGATGTATAACTTTTGTCTGAATGTTATATACCTAGCCAGTCAAGTGTGCCCTCTTTTATTTAATTGAGTTTTATTTTGTTACATTGCCAAAAAAGAAGCAAAACTGTTTTCTTATGACAAGAAAGCATAAATTCCTATTTTCTACTTAAATAAATACAGAAAGCTAGCTTCCGTATTTAAAGACATACTTTACAAAGATCCACATGAGAATCCTTATTCAGCAACTTACTTAATGATTAAAGCTTTTTGTTTTTTTAAATTCTATGTAAGTACAACAGAAGTCAATCTGACTTCTTCAGTAAGTATACAAGATCTTTGATGAATGAATTTAAATATGTGATCAAAATTAAACAAAGTGTTTTCTCGAAGACAAACCTCTCCATTAGAAATGGAGAATATCTTCAGAATTCACTGTATGTTGTGAAGCAGGAAGCTTTTGAAGGAACTGACAGGAAGAAAATAGAATTTCTTGAACATTTTCCTGCAGCAAATGATATAGTACATTTGGGTGGTATTTTTCTCCCTTTTCTTATTGTCCATTTCCACTTGTCTTTCCTGTCACTAACAATAACAGACATATTAACATCTCCATTTTTATATATTCAGTTGAGGTAATAACATAATTTGCCCTTCATCATCCATGTCTTGCTACATAGAACAAAAGAATTCTTTCTGAAACTACTATAAAATAAAATCTGCCACTCTGTGCTTATTAATATTCTAAAGCAAAGCATGTTTTGAAAAGTCAGAATAAATTCTAGTGTTGAACACAAGATGGTTATTTGTGTTGAAAATGTTAACTCAGGAGTCTATAATACTGAAAATATTTTAGATGTGACTGTATAGAATAGCTCTGTCATGGACAGTAATATATATATGGAAATACATATTTTGGAAAATAACAGAATTTTCCAAAATGAATGCTTCAGAGAAAGAGGTGTGAGCTCAACAGACGATATGCTTTCAAGTTTGAATGGACATGTCTCTGCAACTAGAAACACTCCTGTAGCACTCCAGTGTCTGTGCTTAAGACAGCTGTAGCAGCAAGAAAACACAAAGAATGTCTGACCCAACCAAGCCAACAGCAAAACCCAATCACTTAAATGTTCTTTCAGAAGACCAGTCTTCCTGCATTTAGGTGGGATGCTACTGTCATTTTAATTAATTTGTTTTAAGAACTCTCATGTTTTTTATGTGTGTGCTGTAATATGCAGGCTTCTTGTGAGATACCAATATTATTGAAAGTAATGGTTTGACTGAGCTCAAAAATTCCGTTTCTACATAAGGAGTGTTCCTGAGTTATTTCCCTTGGCTTTTATAGAACTTGACCTTTTCCTTAGGACTGCAAAGAAATATGGATCACGCCTGGAGTACTGTCTTCCTCACTGTCCATTGTCTTTGCTGTTGTTCATGGCTTTCCTAATTTGCAGCTGGCTAAAAGCTGGCCAGTTTTATCCATAATTTGTCACAGTGATTGAAAACAACAGATTGAAAAATTGCTCGTTTCTTTTTACTGATGGTGCTCTGAAGCTAACCATCAATGCAAAACATCAAAATTCACACAGGATGTTGTACTTTTTTTTAACCTTAACATGCTTGTTGTGACTAGCCTTTCCCAAATATGAAATGGAAGTAACATTTCCAAATCTATTTACTTTTTGAAAAAATCAAATTAAGTCAGGCTTGTGACTTCAAGGGTTATGCTCATAATTTGGAATATCAGTTTCATAGTACTGAAAGAATTAAATAAATTGAACTCATGCTAGGAAAAGCCATATGCAACAGCAAGAGCTAATTGAAGAGCTTTTCATAAAAAGAAAGACTGGGCAAGAAAATCTAATATTTATTATGTAATAGCCAGGAAGAACTGGCATGGGAGCAGAGAGGATAAGAACTCTTTTTTTTCACTTGTAGCCAGAATTTTAGGGGAGAGAAGTTTTTTTTCACACTTGTATTATCCCTGCCCTATTCAGCTGGGCAATATTTTTGAACAGTGTGGCTTTGATTTAAATTTTTGGTAGAAGGCTTGAGATTTGAGGTACCTAACATAACCTAGGATTTCAGGTACCAAAGTCTTGCAAAGCAATTTTAACTGCTTACCTGCAAGCACCATCTGTCTCAAAAAGGCTTGCAAAACCAATAGAAAACAGTAGGCTTCACAGTTCCAGATTCTAGGTTTCTTTCACCCTTTTTTTTTTTGTCTTGTTTAAATACAGTGACTGAAGAGTACACCAGTAAAGCAACATCTCTTCTCCAGATGCTTAATGGCAAATAGGGGTTCCGTCATAATGTAACGATGGATTTCGGGAGAGGAAGGCAAATGTGAAAAGAAAGAAGACTCAGCATACGTAAAAGAGGGAGCAAATAGTGCAAAGTAAGGTAATGAGAACAGAGTGCAAGGTATGGAAAGAGGGGAAAGGATAATGCAGAAGAGAGAGCAGAGGTTAGAGATATGGAAGGGAACAAGCAAGTCTAATATGGCAGAAGACACTATCTCCTTGCACCAGAGAAGATTCCAATACGAGAAACTGGCTACTCATGGCTTGGACAGGCATACTCTTCATTGGGTAAAAAACTGCCTGGATGGCGGGGCCCAAAGAGTTGTGATGAATGGAGTTAAATCCAGTTGGCGGCTGGTCCCAAATGGCGTTCCCCAGGGCTTAGTATTAGGGCCAGTTCTGTTTAATATCTTTATCAATAATCTGGATGAGGAGATCGAGTGCTCCCTCAGTAAGTTTGCAGACAACACCAAGTTGGGTGGGAATGTTCATCACCTTGAGGGTAGGAAGGCTCTACAGAGGGACCTGGACAGGCTGGATCGATGGGCCGAGGACAATTGTATGAGATTCAACAAGGCTAAGTGCCAGGTCCTGTACTTGGGTCATAAAAACCCATGCAATGCCATAGGCTTGGGGAAGAGTGGCTGGAAAGCTGCCTGTCGGAAAAGGACCTGGGGGTGTTGGTCGACAGTTGCTAAATATGAGCCAGCAGTGTGCCCAGGTGGTCAAGAAGGCCAGCGGCATCCTGGCCTGTATCAGAAATAGTGTGGCCAGCAGGAGTAGGGAAGTGATTGTCCCCCTGTACTCAGCACTGGTGAGGCCGCACCTCGAATACTGTGTTCAGTTTTGGGACTGTCACTACAAGAAAGACATTGAGGTGCTGCAGCATGTCCAAAGAAAGGCAACGAAGCTGGTGAAGGGTCTAGAGAACAAGTCTTATGAGGAGCGGCTGAGTGAACTGGGGCTGTTTAGCCTGGAGAAAGGGAAGCTCAGGGGAGACCGTATTGTTGTCTACAACTACCTGAAAGGAGGTTGTAGTGAGGCGGGTGTAGGTCTCTTCTCCCAAGTAACAAGCAATTGAGAGGAAACGGCCTCAAGTTGTGGCAGGGGAAGTTTAGGTTGGATATTAGGAAAAATTTCTTCACCGAAAGTCTTGTCAAGCATTGGAACATGCTGCCCAGGGAAGTGGTTGAGTCACCATCCCTGGAGGTATTTAAAAGATGTGTTGATGTGGTGCTTAGGGACATGGTAGTGCTAAGTTAACAATTGGACTTGATGATCTTAAAGGTCTTTTCCAACCTAAACGATTCTATGATTCTGTGACTCTATGATTCTATGTTCACACAGAAATTTTCAGGTATTTTTTTGCCTTTGGGAAGAGAAGCCATTATGAGTATTTCTGGAAATTTTACTCTCTGTTCTTTTTCTTTTTATGAACTTGACTAACAACTCAATACCCTGCGACATCTCTGTGGTGGGCTTTCAAATTTGTTTTAGTCAGAAATCATAGTTTAAGGTTCTCTGTAGTAAGCTACGGTTTCGCTCTAGTAATAATCTTTGAAACCCAACATAAAGATTCTGCAAGTTATTATTTTATAATAATCTCCAACTATTGTGCTTAGTAATTATTTTTAACTCATTTAACATCCTTTTTGTCTAGTTTCAGACAACAGTGACTTTTGTTGCTTTCAAATCAAAATATATTTTTAGCTTCTATCTGAGCTCCTCTCAAAGGAAATTCTCAAATCCTCATCCAAATAATGACACACTGGATCAAAAAATTACCTCTGTGTCACCTTTATTATTTATTTCTATTGCTGAAGTAGCTTGAGTCCTACTGAACTGATGTCTTTCCAACTAGGAAAGCTTCATCAATTTTCATCATAGTTTCCCTGCTGCTAAGTCAGTTTCCTCTTCGGAAAATGCTTTTATAGATCCATTTCCATGACTCATTCCATTTATAAGGGATCTCTTAAAGACAATTTCTTGTATATGCATAGATTAATGTGGATATCTAGCAGTGAAGATGCATTTTGGGAGCTGAATAAGATGTTTTGTGATGGGGTTTTTTGAACTAGACTTGTGTTGGCTTTATCTCTGAAGGAATTCTTACTCTTTCTCAGTCCTCTTAGATCATAGCAATTTGGAGTGGATAATTTAGCATGAACCATCCTCTTTGTTCCCAGCTAATTTTGTAGATATATTTTGCAGAGAAAAAGCCAAACATCTGTAGCAGTAACCCAAAGGTAAAGACAGTAGTATGTGAAATACCATGTATTCATGTGCAATACCTGGAGAACTACTATGTGCATTAACAAATTATTTATAACAATTTTTTGTTTTGTATTACCAGTTGTATATTTTATAGCTTGATAGAACTTCAGCAAACTGCTTAGTCCATTTTTATGACTAAACCTCTTTGACATTATTATATTAATTATATCATCTTTGAGAATATTTTCTTTGGGAAGAGCCTGCGATAAGGCAAAATAAAATTACTTTTTTTTGTGACAGCTGCTGTGAGCACCATGCAGTCTGTCAGCAAAGAAGGTGAAATTTAATTGCTCACAATAGCCAAAGATTTCTAACTGGACCTAGTTACAGCTCATACTGTTCTTATTTAACATTAGAATGCCTCAGACTGGTATCAGGAATTAATTGTGTTAAATCAAATGTACAGGCACGGTTTTAAGGGATTTCGGGTACTTCTCTAAAATAGTGTAGAGGTATAATGAAAGAGATATGGTTGTTTTAAAACTGGAGTGATATGGAAGACAAGTTTATTCTTTTTCATTCACTTTTTGGTTTTGACATTTTGTACTGTTGTGGGAAATGCTCCTCATATATAAGCCAAAGAACAACTTTGGAAGTAGTGGAATCTGCCAAATAATAGAGGAAACAGAGCCTCTAAAGCCCGCTGAAAAAGAATTGCCTTGTCCTTGTTTCTTTCTTTCCATTTCCATGAAAAATAGGTGAAAGCTGTGAGTAAATTTTGATTTTGATTCAGGTAAAACCAAGTAAAAGCTAGACTGTAGAAGTAACTTGTTGCTGAATTTGCACTTCCAGTCTCGAGCCTCTAACAGGCATACTAATAATTTATTAGACCACTTACAAGCAAGATTTTTTTCCAGTTGGGAAGGCGGGCAAACAGCTGTCTCTGCAGCTGATGTCATTGCTTCTTCTAGGCTGGAGAGGCTTTTATCCAAGATGGTTGGCTCAGTTGCCTTTTCAGTTGAGTGCATCTTTTCCATAACCCTCAGACTTTCTGCCAGCTCACATGCTTCATCTTTTAAGTGTTCCCCAAATACAGCCCTCCTCCTCCCCCCATCCTTTATTATTTTTGTTTTGGATAAATGGTATTTGGGTTATGTCTGTACACTAGTTTTATTGCTTGTTTTATGCCGTAATGAAGCTTACAACTTTGTAAAAAAGCATAGAATCATAGAATTATAGAACAACGCAGGTTGGAAGGGACCTCAAAATATGATCTGATCCAACCTTTAAAAAAAACCCACAAAAAACTCTGTTTAAACTCTGACTATTTGTAAAATTGCAATATTACAATAAGGCATCCATGAAAGTTGGACAGTAACTATTCAGTACGCAAAATTATTCTGCAATAAGGTCAGAGGTCTCAATGTCTCAGGTCTTATTGAGTACTGTGTTCTTTTCAGATAAATGTAAATATTGTGCCATTCAAAAAAATGTACAATATTAAAATTACATAAATACATGAAATGAAAATAAAGGCAACAAAAGACAGTATAAAAGTGCAATGAATTCTGTTGGCTTTCTTGGATTTTGTAAAATGTGCTTAAACATTTAAGATGAAATAATGCTATCTGTAGACACACTGTTTTTTTGCTCTTGATTTCGTGAATCAGGACTCTGATGGAGTCTACTTTAATGTCACTGATGCTTTTGCATGCATACTCAGTGTGGGAGGTACTTTTTCCTGCTGGGGCAGGACTGGGGGATAGACAGAATTGTTCTTACACAGTACAAGAGTCTTCAGGATTCAAGAGTTTGAGCAAATATTTAAAAGTAACATTTAAAAAAAAAAAATAAGCTCAATTAATATCAATAGTTTTCTCCTTAAAAATATCCTTGCTATATAAATGGGAAATAAAGCAAAACAAAAAAAGAAATCTTACCCGTATTAGTTTGACGGGAGCATTTCACACAGAGATGAGTAAGCATAGTCACAGGTTTAGATTTTTCAATGTCAAATATATTTCTAAGATTCTTCAGATTCTTCATGGATTAGACATTTGAGTTACTGCATAGTCACTTTACTGATTCTGCCTGTCTTGAATTACAATGTTGGAAAGCTAAAATATAATACAAGTTACAACTCCAGGGAATATCTTAATACCTGACATGTTCCAGTCTCACTGAAAGTAAATTTGGTGCTGAAAAATAAGATTGCCTATTGTTTGCCTTAGGCTTAGTCTACATCATGAAGATAGTGCACCAAGAAATTTTTGGTTATTGCAAAATATAATTGTTTCAGTTCAATTTTTTTCTCCCCTGATCCTTAAAGCAAAGTGCTGGTAGGTACAATAATCTGTTTTTGTAGCTGAATAACCTTCATTTCTATCAAAAGAGGCTTTTGGGCATTTTAACAAAAATATTACTAAAAACTCCTGCAAATGACTGATCCACTAACTTTAATACCAAAGTTGTTATCCTAAACTTCAATTCAAGAACTAGAGCTCTTATTGTGAGAACCATGACAGTTTCACTTTGTACTGTCAGTTAACACTTTCTCTATATACCATAATAACAGCAAATTCTAGTTGCCCAGCTTTTATTAAAGAGCTTTAAGGCAATTTTCTGCAACAGGTCCTCAATAATCTCATGACATGGCCCTTCAGAAACTGAAAGCAATGAAAATGTTGTCAAGATGGAAAACCTGTAGATTAACTAATAAAGCTTCTCTTTCCAGCACCACCAACAACCATGCTGAGACCTCACATATTACAAACATATACAGAAAGTGAGATCAAACTTGCAGAGGTCAGAGATTTATAAATTTCCTTGAGTCATTACATTAGTAAGGTTAATACAGATAGATAATCTAGAAGTACTCTAGGCTCTGGGAGTGTACAGTTATAGCTATGAAAAAGTCATTTACCATGACTTGTATTGCCTCAATGTCCTCAGAGGCTTAGAATAGAAACTACCTCTGATGGTTGTGTAACAACATTTAGCAAATGCTGATTTAAATGGTTGCTAATGTATGTTGCCATAGTTACATTTAAATGATGGCTGTATTTGAACACTATCTTCTGGAAAATTTTTATTTTAATTACTTTATGCAGAAATGTTTAATACTTTTGAAATAAAACTTTTCAAATTAAGATTATTTTTTCATTTCAAAATGTATTTAGATAAATACAAAGTTTTGCAAGTTTTGTAAAGTTTTATTTGTTTAGGTAAAAATATATTTGTAAATTGAGCATAATCCTTTTTAATAATCTATAAAGCATTTTTGTTATGTTCTCTTTTTAATGTAAAATCCGCACATATTAGACACCCATATGAAATCTGTGGATTCCAGATTAACAATCCAGTATTCCTGAGTTTTTCAGAAGCTCAGTTTTTACTTGATATTCATTTTTGTGTTATTTAGGTACATTATACATTTATGTTGCTAATCTTATATACATTTTAAACTTTTCTATCTTTTGGACGTGCATTTTTCCTCTGCATACAATGTCCTAATAATTTCCTGTACATCTGATGTAAAAGAACTAATATAATTTAGTGAGGAAAGATATGCTCACTTTGAAAAGAGGGTGGAAATTCTGGTTTTCTCCATTGAGTGTCTCTACATATGCAAGTGACATTTTCTGGGCATTTTGAAAGCCTTAATTTTGATCCCACTTATACATGTAAATGTCTTCAGTAAATTAAAAGTGTAAAATCAGTATGAGATTACCTTCCTTAACTCAGTCTCTCCTCATACACAAGTCATATCTAAGTTTTTTTTTTTTTATTATTTGTTTAATGTTTTTAAGAACTTAACTTTCCTGTTCAAACACAAAGCCACTGCTCTATTCCAGGATCTCATTAGCTCAATTTCCCTACTTTACAGACAAGAAAGTGACAAACAGAGAGGTGAAATGACTTGCCAAGAGCTGACTGGGCAGGCACCGAGCTACCTAGTAGCAAAGCTAAGCTAGATATAGAAATCCAGTCGTGTGTGGAGGGGTTCCTATTCTTTCGACACAGTTGGGCTGCTTTGTATTCTCCCATTTATGCCATTATTCTTAAACTTTTGAATCATAATGACATTACCTATTTGTCAAGAAAAATATTCTTTTGCTAGGTTTCAAAGCTTTTTTTTTTTCCCTCTTTCCCCTTGGAACAGTATTATGATATCTCTGTCACAATGAGAATGAAAATTTCTTCCTTACATTTTTACTGGGTTGACTAAATATAGGCTCCCTATACTACAGTAAAGTTTCACAATGCACATGCACTATTCTGTTTCCAAATGACATATCCCTCACTTCATAATGATTTAATCCTCAAAGAACAGCCTTCATTACTTCTGTTGCATTCATTACTTCAGCTCCTCATCCAGATCCCTTCTTTATACAGTAAATAGGTATCTGGAATAATTTGTTTCATACCTATTTTTTAATAGATGAGATACTTAAAAATGAAATTAACAATGAACTTGCATTTGTTGTTCCTTTGCCAGTGGGTGAACTGTTATCAGTGAGGGACATTATTCTTCTCCATAAGAACATTATACGGTTCTGAATATAGAAGTAGTAACGAAAGTATTGAACTATGAAAGAACTTTCTCTATAAATTAAAATCCATAAAGTTTTACTCAGCTTTTTGTTCAGTGAACAATGATCTTGACAAATAGAAATAATCTGTATTCTAGTATCTCACACCAGTGTAGACTTCTTTATGCACATTAAAAAATACAACCATAGCTTGCCCTTTCTATGGAGCAGAGTGCAGTTCAATGCAGGGCTGAAGCTCCCCTGTAATTCCCTAAACCAGCAAGCTACACAATGGGGAGGACCAAAAGTCTTACTCTTGTGAAAATGCACAGGGGAGAGTAAGTAGGAAGAAGGCAGTTTTGTATCCTCCCTAAAATATGTCAATCATTTGAAATGTGTATGTGAATAAAAATCTTTTCCACAGAAGAAGGTGATAGAGATTGTATCTGCCCTCAAGTTTAATAGTGATTAGACAGCAAACTATAAGAATGTCAGAGTTCAGTCTTTAGTACTTTCATGGAGCAGCAGAATGGTTTTATGTTTTCAAAGACAGCATTTAGTCCAGTTTTCCTTTTCATAGTTACCTGATTTCACCTCATTTTCTATATAATTTTTTCTCTTTGATGGTTTGTTTGTGCAGGAGAGCTGATATATACACAAGTAAACAGACCAACTTTTCTACACTGAAATAGCAAGAAATATAAGCCAGAGAGATAGCTTGGCAGAAAAGCACTTGCAAAGTCTGTAACCCCCCTTTGTTTAGTAATCTTAACATTCTACCCAGCACAGTGAAGAAAAATAGAATTGTGTAAAAAATTAAAAGACAATCAATTTTCTTAAAACAGAATAAAACCTTTTGAAGTATTCTGGCCAAGTAAACTATTATAGATAAGATATGAAGAACCTTATCAACTTACTGAGTTGAAGCATATTAATAAATGTTATATAGACTTTTAAAGCTGAAGTTAATTAAGACCATTTAATCCATTAAATAATTTTCTCATATTAATAGGATTTTTATTTGAAATGAGCAGTTAAATTATGTGCTTTTGTCATTATTGGTAATTATAGTACTGAGGAGTTATTCATTTAATAATATTGAGATAAAACAGTTCATTAGTTCACATAAAGTAAGCATCCAATAATATGTCCCATTGAGCAATCCACAGTTTTCTCCCTTATAAATTCTCTTTG
>NW_009226156.1:0-37164 GCF_000690835.1 Fulmarus glacialis | reverse complement strand
TGGAGTGCTGTGTCCAGTTCTGGGTTCCCAAGTACAAGGGAGATGCGGGCATGCTGGAGAGAGTCCAGAGAAGGGCCACAAATATGGTTAAGGGACTGGAGCATCTCTCCGATGAGGAGAGGCTGAGAGAGCTGGGACTGTTCAGACTAGAGAAGAGAAGGCTCAGAGGGCTTCTTATTAATGTGTATGTATATATAATGTGTGTGTGTATATATATGTGTATATATACACATGAGGGTGCAAAGCAAAGAGGACAGAGCCATGCTCTTTCCAGTGGTGCCCAGTGACAGGACCAGAGGCAATGGGCACAAACTGAAACACAGGAGGTACCATCCTAACATCAGTAAGCACTTTGTTACTGTGAGGGTGACGGAGCACTGGCACAGGCTGGCCAGAGAGGTTGTGGAGTCTCCATCCTAAAAGATACTCAAAAGCCATCTGGACACAGTCCTGGACAACCAGCTCTGGGTGGCCCTGCTTGGGCAGGGGAGCTTGGACAAGCTGACCTCCAGAGGTCCCTTCCAATCTCCACTATTCTGTGGTTCTGTGGTTCTATGGATCTGTGATTTATTTGTATGTTAAATAGTGATATATGACGAAAGGCAGGATCTTACAAATATAATGGGGGAAGTATTTGGAGAGAAAACAGTTTTATGAAAAAATGCAGAGATAAATGAGCTTACAAAATTCAGGGTATGAAATTCCTTAACACATATTAATTTAAAAAATATATAATTGAGTGAGCTTTATGCAATACACAATCTGAAAATGAGCAGAGAACTGTCATATAAATGTACTGGCCTTTCTGAATTTTAAAGGAATATACTAGTGACAAAAGACCAGTACTATCTGAAGAAAACTAGAAAAAAACAGTGTAATAGCAATGGAAAAAAAAATATGTACATAGACAACTGCTGTCCCTTAAATATAAAATAGCAGAAAAACAAGCAAAACTAAAATGATATTTCTAAAATGGCTGGAAGAGAAATCTACCACATGAAAATAAGGACAGAGTGAAGGGCAGTGAGGCCTATCCCTTCCACAGCCATAAATGAACTGAACAAGTAAGTGCTTTTTGATATATTTTAATAACTTATCAGGAAATTTAGAATTCTTTGTTTTGAAGCATTTGCTTCTTCCTATGATTTATGTTGGCTGCAATGTTTCTGTGAGGTTTTGACACTTGTTTGTAACTTTATGTCTGATTTTAAAGCTTTAGGGCTTTTGTCTCCAAATATTTATTTTAAAGCTTTTGCGAACTTATCAGTAATGCACTCTGTCAAACATTCTGGGAACGTGTAATTAATATAAAAGCTTGACTCTAATGTAAAAGCTTGATACTTCAGAGACACACTTCCACTGCCTTTTGTTGTACTCGGGTAGCTGAGATCCATTCCCTCTGCCTCCACATTTGAAATGTGTTCTTAGATTTGGTAATCTCGTCCATGTTTCCTTATATCATCCCCGATGACTTATTAGTATTTCTAGGCTCCATTACACCAGTTTGTGAAGAGTATTTTCCAGTGATCATTTATTGGACTGGGCTGACCAGTGCAAACAATGTCAGATTATTATTGACAGTGCATCCACTGTACATGGTGGCTACTAACACCCTAACAGGAACCTGCACAAATCATCTGCAAAATTATTTAACCTTGGCATCCCTAGTCCTGCCATTTCTACAGGTACCTGCCCTGAACATTAGCGCCTCCTGCCTCCTCAGTTCAGGATGCACAGGTTACCTGGCTGATGCAGATGGACCTCTGCCCTCTCTTGGCAAAGCTCCACTGCCTTTGCCCTCTACCCTCACTGTCCTGTTCTGCAGCACAGTGACCAGTGTGACTTTGCAGGCAGCTGCACATGCCACAGTCCTATGATGCCAATATAAAATATACACTGTGAACTATGGAGTGGCTCCTCTTGGGGTTGGTGTGTTTGTTTTGCCAGGTGATGCACATTTGTGGCATTAACCAAACATTGGGAGGCAGTAACCTTAACCTTCTGGGAAATCATGCAAGAAGGAGTGCTTTTTCTCATCTTGAACTTTGCGTTGTAATAATGTTTTTTTCATTTACCACAGAAACTTTAGAACCAACTGGGAGAAGATTTTAAGATGTCTGTCTTATCAGAGTAAATTTCTTCAGTGAGTTTATAACCAGTGCTGCACTGGACTATTATAAGCAATATAAGCCTACCTTTGACTGGCACCCGAAATTTGATGCAATTTTTTTTTAATCAAGATCTTTTGATCTTACAGATTTGCTATAAACAGCATCTTATTTCTCTCTTTTTCTAGATTAAAAAGATTTAAATTAAAGAAACATTTGTAAAAAGGATATCAAATTTGACTTTGTATTATAGCAAATAAAACATAAACAAAGTCCATCCATTCTGAGATGGTTTACACTTCAAGGCAAAAAAAAATTATTCCTATTTCAGATTTAAATTGTGGTGGTGCTGTCCAGCCAGAGATCTAAATCTTCTCCTTAGTTTTAAATTAAAAAAAAAAAAAGCAATGTAACTGTTTCTGAAGGTAGTAAATTAGCATATTTAGTCTTTTTCCCATTAGCTGATTGATGAAAGGCCTTGCTTGATAGGAGACAGACATACGTCGACTTTTTGCAAGATCTGTATTTCTACCCAACATCATCTCTATGGAGAAACAGTGGCACCTAGCTGTCAGTGAGGCTAACCACTCAAAGTTCTCCTGGCCAAGACATGCTATGCATCCTCCAGGCATCACCCAAAATTACATGTTGACATAATTTAACAGTTCCCAGTTAGTCACAAAACAAAGAATAAGACATTAAAATCTTTACCTGACAAACACCAGTTTTCAGAAACACCTCATTTTGATTCTCCATTCTGACCTATGAGAAAGCTTCACTTTAATCTCAAAACTTGGATGTGAATCTGGTCTCTAGTTTAGGAAAGCACATTAAGAGTAGGAAGAACCCTGGAAATTTCAGCCTGTATCTATCAGAGGGCATAGGAAATTAATTATTTGTGCACATACAATAGAGCCGGCAATAACACTGTTTACCCAGTCGTTACTAATATCTTTGTTTTCATAGGGCTTGATTACATACCCTACTACAGCACACTGCTCCAAGCGTTTAATGGGATAAGGGTAAGCATTCTGTACCCCTTTCTAGTTTTTCTTAGAAAAACTACTACTTTCCCCCTGCTCAGTTCTTCTGTTGTCCCTCTCCTCTGCTCAGTGAGGTCTCAGAATTTGCTCATGGAAGCTGAATTCCTCTTTGACTAATTGCATTTCTTGACAGAACCAAGCTTGCCAGGCTGTCAAACTGAAGTAGCTGGGATGAAGGATGTTTCAAAACTTTTAGGAATGATACATAAATTGTCTCATGAAATAACATCATATTGATGCATAGCATTATGATATATAAATTCTCATGAAATTACAATAGTGCAAGCACTCTTACCTGAGAACAGTCTTGAAAATTTTAAAGCTAGCCCAGGCTGGAAACGAAACATATCTGATCCCACTCTAGTTTAGCTTCTGATGGATTCTGAATGATAATACAGAAAATCACACAGAAAATGCCTGGATTCCTATAAAACACGGCTTTACATAACGTATAAAAAGTCTTTTAGAATGTTTCTTATGCTTAGCAATCACACTTAGCAGTCACACAGCAGAATTCACTGAAGGAGCTTTTTACAATCCCTCATAAACAATGAAGGAAATTAAATATTTTAATGTTGTTATATGAATTGATTGTCCTCCATCAGCTGGAAAAATGCTCTCAGTGCTGGTCATCTAATTTCATTAGATACAGCAGAATTTTATTGGAGCTACACTGACAACAGAAGTCTTTATAGAAGTTGGGATATTCAGAGAAATCAGCCTTATAAAGCTTATAAATTATTTCACAGATGCATGTTAAAACTAAAGGTTAAATACCACCACATCAGGTAACAGCATTCTAAAACCCACTTGGCACAGTTGGAATTCATACAAGGCAGAATCTACAAATATAAATTTCTAGAGAAGAGCTGATATAGGTCAGGGAGTGTAGAGGAATACCTAATAATGACCACTTCAGACAGGCAGATCTAGGGCTCATTTCTCATCGTACAACATTAAAGGGAAATCAGTGAAACCAAAATGCAAGAAATGGGTAGAGGGATTGTTTCACCTGAAGTAACAGTACTCTGAGGGCTACAGCCCAGAATACTATGCATACATACTTTACACTGACTGGGGGGGAGCCATTTTGTTTCAAAGCATCAGCCAACCACTAGCTAACAGGATTTAGGAAGAAATTTCCCCATGAGCAACTAGTTGGAGAATTCTAGCACTTTCAGCTGAACGCTCTGGTACCAGACACCGCTGAAACAGGACACCACATCTCAGGTTTGACACAGTATAACAGTTCCTACATTCCTAAAATTCCTGTTTAGTCAGTGCAAATTAGATCTAACTGAATGCTCCTGCTGGGCTTACAAAAGTAAGGGTAAAGATTAAAGTCTAAATTAGGTGGAACATTACTACTAGTAGTTTGACTGCAGTATATGTTACAATGACTGTATTTAAAGGTGAGCTATGGGTAAGCTCAAAGCAAAATTCTGCAAACCAGTGGAGCTTCTGCTGTCTTGGAAGAACATATACAGCTCCAATGGTCTGTATAGGCACTGTCACAGAATTCTGTGAAATTGTTTATTGGTGCAGCCCCAACTAAAAAAAGCATACCAATGACTCTATAATATTCCATGTAGTGTTCAAAATGAAAGTCAGTAACTGTTTGTACTATCTATACATTTATCTATGTATACAGAATTTAAAAGTTTCCTCTACAAACTAGCCCATCACTTCAAGCCACTAGAAACGAGACTCATGAATGAATAAATGATATGATTATACCAAGAAGACTGAGATGTAGGTCATGTCAATACCTGTATCTACTATCTGTGTCACTCAGAGAATGAGGAAATGCTTGAAATACAAACCCCAAAAAATTGACTACATGGAGTACAAAACTTTTTTCCATTTTTTGTCAAGCTTAAAGAATTTCAAATGTAAATGAAATCTTAGGGTATACACGCTGTATCTATAGCATATATAGAACTAAACTGGCTGTGTGACAATTCCCACCAGGATTCAGGGAAATAGTTTTCCAGGCTAGTACTACATCCGTACACTTTCTTGGGATTCTTCAGTTATTCAGTTGGCAAATAAGTAAGTAATGCAAGGGATATATTCTGCATTCCCTCCTTGTAGAAAGGCTGGCTCATGTAATAATACCTGTTAACATGAATATAAACATAGCGTGGGCAGGGAATTCTCCCTGTGTTACTTAATACTCATTATTTAAATACTATAATTAATGATTCTTACTTATTATTTGTTTTGTGATATACCTACAAGTCTTGCTATTGGTCATTATACCAGGTACTGTATAACTGAGGAATTACAAGGCAACTTCTGCCCTTTCAACGTTTACTGTTGAAGACTGAAATAAAAAAAAAAAAAAGGTTAACTTCATTATGTATCTCCAAAGCATCTTTAGACCATATACAAAAAGAAGAAACAAAAACAAAAGAATGTGTTTTATAACTATCAAAAAATAAATATTTGTATACATTTAATAAATGTAAAAAAGGAGCCTGCAACATAGTTTTGAAATGGCTGTGACATATTCTTTCTTCTTTGTTTATATTCGTTCAGTTTCCTTACCTCTAAGGTGGGGAAACTGTGACTCCTACTTTCTTTATCAAAAGTGGAAAACCCATCTTTGGCTTATATTATTCTTTTTGAATCATTTTGATAAGTTTGTGCAAATGCCAGTGTGGGGAAAAACAAAGCATTTATTGGGTTTTTTTTCATTTTTTTAAATGCAGCTTTTATGTGAATACTTTCACTTAAATACAAATGGAGATCCAAGATTTTCCACAAAATGCAGATGGCAAGCAATTAGCATAAACATGGCAAAAGTTTATTTTATATATATATGCGCAGCGGCTCCATTACAGGTATCCTATGATTTTCCAATACAGACTATCTCGCATGTGCTCATAACAAGGAGAGCAAACTGCTGCCATGTTTCCATTTTCTCCTAGTGCTCTTTTATCAACTGTTGCAGATAATTTTTTCGTGTTCCCTGCACAACATTCTTTTCTTCCTAGTTAGAGAACCAACTTTAAACCCCAAAACATTAAAGCACTGGAAGGAAAAGAAAATGGTATGAAAATGTCTTCTAAAATCTTTTTAAAATTCAATTCCAAGCTTAGATGTAGCTTTTCCATATTTAATCAAAAGCATTCAGGTGTCTGCTCTCAAAGAATTTAGCGGAGAACTGCATGCCTACTATCAGCAAGTTGCAGTCCTTCAAAGTGCTTTGTGCATTGACCTTAACAAATCAGAGTGCTGAGGAATTGGGGATTCTGATTGAAGCAGGTTCTGACTTTTTGAAGCATGATCTGAATTCTCAAAGTATTTACAATCAGCTTTTGCTAACTGCAAGGTAGTGAGCACTATTACTCCCCATTATTTCTGAAACTAAATTTTTTTTTTCTTCTTTTCAAATATAATTGAATATAATCTGTTGAAAGGATATTACCAAAGGAGGCATCACAGAGTAACATTTGCAAATAAACAGCTTTATCTTACCATAACTTGGTGAATGTTAGTAAAAAATCAATAGACTATTATAGTGTCGAAAATACAGAGGAAATATGAAGTAGATATGGAGAGGAGATATGTTAGAATAATTTATTTTAAAACAATAAAAGTAAACAGTATTAAGAAGATCATGATCAGAAAATAATGTCAGTTATAACATCATTCAGCTTTTTATTTTGTATGGCTCTTTTATTACAAAGTGCAATATGCAAGCCTTGGCAGAAAAATACTCCCCAATTAAAATGTTTGTAGATGCAATTCCATTTATCTAAAAGCATGCCTGTATATACTGTAAGGACCCAGTTCAGGTGCCAAAAATAAGCATCTAGTGCCATTTGAAATGGTTCATGATTTTTAAGACATCCACATGGATCTAGCAAATATGAGACACGCCATTCTGGGACAACAGTTGAAGGCCAGATAGGTTAACACTTTAGAAGCTTGGGGCCAGGCTGGGTCTATTGATTCAAGGCTTAAGTCACATATCAAATAATAGAGAATAATTACCAAATGAAGTTTCTCAATCAGGCAATAAGGAAGCAATTCTATGTACATAAATGAATAACAAGCTGTTATAAAAAGGGTTGTAATTAAAGATGCTACTGCATCAAGTTTGAAAGTCTAATTAGGAGTCTAAAATTATTTCCTGATAAATGTGTGAGTTTCATTCCATCGCCAATTAGTCTAAGATTTTCAGTTAAACCACCTCTGTTGATTTGTAAACCTGTAACTGAAGACTCTCATCAGCAAATTTCCAGCTTTAAGCAGTAAGAAGCAGCACCTCTTCACTATTGCATTCAAGGGCTTGAGGATAATCCTCCATAGGAAAACAGGTGCAAGCCAATGTGTATTAAAGTCAAAAACTCTGTAACGGGCACCTGAATGACACTAAGGTGCTTGGATGATAACAGACAGTTTTATATAAGGTAAGTGCAAGTCACAGATCACAGAAGGAATTGCACATCGCTGAAGACGTCTATATCAAGTTCTAGGGAGAGAATTATTTTTAATTACATATTTCCTCTGCAAGCCAGTATCGGATCTAATGGAATTTCATGGAAGGGAATAAAAAAAATGTTGTAGATAAAATGTAAACTCTATGTAAAACTCCATGTTCTGAGTGATGGAGAAAGTCACTAATGACTTCCATCACCAGGTAAACTTTATTGTTCAGCATGAAGTCAGAAATGAATTCAAGCAAAGACAATGCAGGTAATTATAAGCCCTTTAAATTTCCCCAGAGTTATTTGAGGAGTTTTATCCATTAATTCAAATGTACTGTTTCCAAGCAGCTGCAGTTGAATATTTGGTGCTTCGAAGTTTTGGGATATTGTGTTCTTTTTTCACATTAGCTCTACAGAAGAGAGCCCTTCTACATGGGCCAATGAGCTGCATAGCAAAGCCTTATTTTGTTGAAGGGATTAGGGTACCACATACCTTGGTTTCTAAAGGTAAAGGGAAGCCCAGGCAGTAGGTTTGAGATGAAACCTCAGAGTAGCTTCCCAGGGTCCCACTCTTCTGCTGTAGAAGAATTGTCTGGAATTGACATGGAAAGCCAGGGTTGCCCAGTGACCAAGTCTCTGTTTGCTTTTTTCCTCCTAGAGCTGGAGTTTTCATTTACCAAAAGTTCTAGCAGCAGCACAGCTCTCTTGGGAGACATGTACTATGCATGCACTCCACTCTATCAGGAATGATCTGGGGTCTTCTGTTATTCTAGAGCTCAAACAAGATTATCGTAATGCTTTTTTTTGACTTAAACTTTTCAATTTGCTTCAGATGCAAGAATTATTTTTACTTATTCTGACCATTTTTTGTTCTGTTCTACTGTATATAAAACAGGAAATACACAGAAGAAATATGGTTTATTCCAGCCTTATTTCAGAAAATTGTCTAATGTTAAAAATCTTAGTCACATCAAAACACCACTCTTACATATGACAGGGAGAAAGTGCAGCAGACTACACAATGTGGAAAGTCACATCACTGGAAAGTAAGTTATAGAAAGATATTTCAATTGAAGAGTTTGATAAATACAAGAATGAGCATGTCTAATCATATACTTGCAGAAAAAAAAACAGAAATGGGAAAGTATACAAAGACACACATGACAGTAGAGTATTTGCCTAACCCAAAACCTTGTAGCTAGGTATAAGAAAAGTTACAGCAAACATTTAAATGTCAGTACTTTTTGGATATTGACAAAAATCAGAAATTCTATCAGTTCATATTACATTAGCAAATTATTTTTACTGTGTCAAATGTAGGCAAGGTGTATCTTATTAAGATTTTGTAAGTTTAGTACACTACTTGAACAGTATGATCTTCTTATATATCTGCTAGCTGGAATCCAACCAGGCCCAAAGTAATTTTACAAAAAGGTAATCCAACCAAGAAAAGACATAAATAAAAGTAAAACATAGCCCAGGAATGTCTGTGGAAAAAAAGTTGAACTGCAGAATGAGTCCAAGGTAAATCCAGTCCAATTAAGATTAAAACATAATTTAACAAACATTACTGTTACATTCATGCTTTGAACTGACCCATATTCAATAGACCCCAAGTGCCTCTTGAAGAATATGAAATCTTTCCAGCTATAAAGCAAGCTTGTGCCTTTAATGTCTTGTTAGCTGGAGTTTACACACCAGCCCACTCAGTTACCTGTGCTGCCTACATGTTGTGCCCACAGACTAGCTTGAGTCAGCACCCAAAAACTACAAGAAGGGGCAATTTGATCGTGCAGAACAGGGAGGAGATGTTGGCTTGAATGCTATCTTAATCCTCAAAGTCAGGTGAACTGGTAGCCTCACCCATATACGCCTGCCTCCATGCACAGCCTGTATGAACCAGCCCACACTCTTCACCTTTGGAGTTACACCACAGGAATGGGCTGTGTGTGCTATGGGCACTCTGGGAAAGAAAGATCCATCTCAGCCATAAGCATAGCATGTAGAGTACCAGAAAAGTCGAAAACTGTTGCTGCCATAAACTGTGGATGAAAAGCAAGCAAGCCACAACTGAGCTGAGGCCAGCTTTGTGGATATAAGTACAGCTAACCAGGTAGCACAGACACCCAGTGCTTATATAAATGCTGACAAACCAAATAGTGTCAGGGTATAGGCTCAAGCACTGACCTGTAATGGTCCATCCTGTCCAATCTTAAGAAGGTCCCTGGCATGATGGTCCATTAGAGCCAGCTGTACTGCTTCTGACTGGGATGGAGATAACTTTCCACATAGCAACCTATATACTGCTGTGCTTTGTATTTGTAGCTAGAATGATGTGGATACCACACCAATGTTTTGGCTACTGCTGAGCAGTTCTCGCACAGCATCAAGGCTGTCTCTGCAGCATGCCCCCAAATGCCAATAGGCGGGGGGTGGACGAGGTTAGGAGGGGACATAGCTGGGATAGCTGACTCAAACTGACCATACCACATGACATCACGCTCCACAATAAAAGCTAAGTGGGGGTAGGGGGTGGTGAGAGTGTATTTGTTATTAAGGCATTTGTCTTCCAAAGCAACCACTACGTGTACTGAAGCCCTGCTTCCTAGGGAGTGGCTGGACATCACCTGATCATGGGAAGTAGAGAATAAATCTTTTTTTTTCTTTTTATTTGCTTTGTTTCTGCACATAGCCTTTGCTTTTTTTCATTTAACTGCCTTTATCTCAACCCATGAGTTTTGATTTTCTCCCTCTGTCCTGCTTAGGAGGGAAAGTGAGAGAGTGGCTTGGTGGGCACATGGCAGCCAGCCAAGGTCAACCCACCACAACAGCACTGCCTCAGGTAACAGGACACAGTTCAGGGAATAGCACAGTGCCCCTATTCATGTAGAACATTGACAGGATGATTCTTACCTCTGTTTCAGATAATATTGTATAAGGAAAACACCACTCTTTAGAGGCAAGCTTTTGTCTCCAGACAATTAGCTATTCTGCCTCACACTGGTGCAGGCTTGACACACTTACTATTCCAGTTACATTCTGCAGGCATTGGAAAGGATGCATGAGACATGAGTGTACCTGGGGTAGGCTTCACCATAACTAAATTTTGTTATCTATGGTTTTGGAGCTACTTGTAATGGTAATCCTGGTTACCATCAGTGGAGAGAAACAGACATTTTAGGACATGACACATCTGATCTATCATAGACACAGGATTAGAAGAATCACATCCGAAGTTTCCTTTCCTTCAATAGACTGTAAGGGGAATGTAGACAACTAGCTCTCATGTAGACAACTGAGTTACAGATTACACCATTTACTCAAATGAATCCTACCTCTGCTACCAAAGACATGTTCTAAACTGTTACAGTGAAAAACATTGCTGTTGACAACATTCCTGGTTGCAGCTCTAAAGAAGCCAAATGTTGATTTACAAGGATGAATAAAACAAACTACACCACCTCTGAAGCAGCTGCTGCTTTCCCTTTGGCTAAGGGATATATTATTTTCTGTTGTATTTTAAGGACCCTAACTGTATTTATATATGACACATTGAAGTAAAACCCTTTGGAGTTATTACATTCTATCAGGTAGCTAATATGTCTTTAAAAAATACTCTAAATGTATTTACAGGCTAGAGAGTAACTATCTGTCAAGTAATTCATGTTTCTGAAGTCTTTAATATAGTACATACATTTGGTAGGATTTCTTTTTCCCCAAGGAAAAAGCAGCTCCTGATTACATCACGCTAGAAAAATTGCCTCTCCAGCTTCTTGGCTGCATTAAACAAATGAAACTACTGTACATTATGTAAACACTTGTAAAAATGTCACTGGAAATTAAACAAGTTTTGTCAACCTCTTGAGGAAGTTTTCTGCAGGTATTTCTCAACATAAATTATTAGGGCTGGCTGGAGAATCACAACTCTCACAACTTGCAAAGTCTGATTTCTTCCTGCACTGGAATGAGCTGAATAAAATGAAATAGTGTAGAAAATAATCACTTGGGGAGCAAATATCTGCTCAGCTCTCACTCCCTACAACAGTCTTCCACTCCCTGCAAGAGCCAACCACAGTACACCAAAATTCTTCTTTGCCAGAATGTGACACAACGCGAAAGGCTTTGACATACCAGCAAATTACATCAGCAAGGAGTATCTGAGCCAGCCCAATACAGTATGTCTCCTGAAAATAACAGAGCATTCAATACAGACCCAGAAGTCAGAAATTCTTCTATCTTCAGTCCATAACTTTACATTCAGGTTATGCATCCGTGTTCTTTTCTCAAGCAGCAAAGCTATTTAGAATATCCTCACCATCCTCATGAATCACTCTCCACTTCTGCTAGTTTAACAGGACAGCAGACAAAAATAACAATTTTTAATTTCTTCCAGAGTTTTGGAAGTTGGAGGTGGTGGAGGAGAAGGAAAGGTATTTTGTGGTGGTGTTTTTACAGATCCAGGTTATTATAATGAACCAGTGTGCAGTGCAGGACCTAGTAGAGGGTAGAAAATCCTTGTGCTGCTTTACCAGAGGATAAAATATAATGTGGAATGAAGTCCCCTACTGCAGTAGTAGTTTGGACCATTAAGTTAGTCCTTGTACCTATGTTTTCCTGCATGTGAAGTACAGCTAACAATCCTTATCTATTTTCAACTAATGGTGGATCTGGGTATTAATGATCCCTAAATAATCAGGAAACTCTGTTAAGCATATCTTTTCAAAAGATTTTTTTAAAGTAGCTTTAGCTATTCTTAGTATAATTGTTTTTAAAATTGAAGTTGCTATCTCTTTGGAATTTCATAATTTCACCCTTAAACCAAGCATCTAGACATTCAGAGCACTCCAAAGACCTATGAATTCTCTCCATACAAACTGCTGCTGCTGTCCAGGCTAATTTAAATTATGCCTTTTTCCTCTTAGGAAAACTTCTGAAATTAGAATCTTGTCAGTTGATTGGCAATTGGCATTAAGCCAGGATATAATTCTCTGGTATGCACCATTAAACCTCACTGTGAGGATTAATTAGTACTGCAAAAACACTTTGAAAATGAAATGTGCTGTATACTAAATAATTATTATTTTTATTATTATAACATTGTAAGAAAATTAGCAAGTGACTAAAAGACAGTTTACAAGATCTCCCACTGAAAATTACGTTAGGTGGCCTATTTCTGAGAGATCATCCAAATAAAAATTGTCCATATATCCATATACATCTACATCTATTTCTGTAAGGTGTCATAATGGATCAGCACTGGTAATACAGATGAGTTCAGATGTGTGATCAGTGAAGAAAAAGGAATTTGCAAAGTAATTCACAAAGCATTGCTATGAAAGATTTTTTGCCTATTATCTGCTGTAGCCATATATATGCATATATGGGCAAACATAATTTGTGGATATTCATGGAAAATAAGCTGCAGAATTCACTTTGATTAGTCACTTGTCTTTAATAACTAAATCAGGAACTGATTCCCAACACATCTTTTACAATTTCTAGCACAACATGTGCTCACAGGCTTTATACAAAAAACAAATTTTTCTTCACACTGATGAAAAGCATAGATTTCCTGTGCTTCCAGACAATACCTCTCTCCTCAAAGGCTAAATGACTTGCATTAGATTTTCCCAAATATTCTGGACTGATTTATAACCATCTTAATTATCCAGAACAGTACTTACAGTGTTCTTAGATGAATATACAAAACTTGCTGACAGCCTTAAAATAAAATTTAAAAAGAAAAAAAAAAAAGAAAGAAAAAAAAAGAAAGAAAAAAAAAAGTAATTTTCCTCTTTTCCTTCAATGTAAACTGAAATTTGTCTAGGTTAATTGTATATTGTAAAAGAATCATAGAGGCCATCCACTGACCACCTGACATCCCTTCTGGGACAGGGATGACCTCTCTTTCCAGAGACTGCAAACCGGCTATGCACGTTAAGCACCTATAATTAGGTGAGGTGACATATACATTCCTAACATTGGTGAAGATACATCTGTACAAATGTAATCATTTGCAAATTGGAGCTATGGTATCAGCTTCTCTAGGAAAGCAGAAACATGTGATTTCATAATTCATGCTCAGCTATCACTTTAAAGACTTGCTTCATAATTGTGGAAGCTAGGGACCAACTTTTCTGGGAGTGAAAACTGAAGTTTTGGATGAGAATCATCATAGAATCATAGAATCATAGAATCATAGAATCATTAAGGTTGGAAAAAACCTCTAAGATCATCAAATCCAACCGCCAACCCAACACCACCATGCCCACTAAACCATGTCCCTAAGCGCCTCATCTACACGTCTTTTAAATACCTCCAGGGATGGTGACTCAATCACTTCCCTGAGCAGCCTGTTCCAAGGCCTGACCACTCTTTCAGTGAAGAAGTTTTTCCTTCTTCAGAAGACTTTTGCCTACATTCCTTCAGCTAATCCTTTCCTTGATCCCTTGCTCAGCAAAAGGAGAGGTAGGAGGCTATGCATTTGCAAACTCTAGTGTAATAAATGGCAGCGAGCCATGAATAAATCTACACAGTGGGACACAGTAGAATCTTGCACATAATCTGCATGAAAAATGCAGTTTTGAGGCTCTGATTCAGACTGGTATTGTCCCATAATTTTTTAATTTGTATTCTTCCAACTGTGTGGCTATGCTCAAAAAAGCTGCAGAATGGCCTAATCGGTCTTTCCAATGCATAATCTAAGCCTTAGCTCCAGCAAGGACTGGTGTGTTCTCATTAAATGGGTTTGCATAAAGACATGTTCTGCTTAAGCTTTTGGGTTGGCTTCTGGTTTTTAGCAGATAGGATGCTTTCTAAGGTATATATTGTGAATTAATGGGAGCAGCAATGCAGTTATTTTTAGACACTATTAGTCAGTTCCCTGGTTAAACAGGAGGAGTTGCATGTGCAACAGAAAAAGAAGTCTGTGGTGGAAGACAGATAGGAAGCACATTCAGCACATTCTGTGGAAGAAAATATGGGGCGCTATCTATCAAAAGTCACACAAAATGCAGCTCTGGATCTATGACAGTACATGAAATTTGTTAGTGGTAACGAATAGTCACAGAGAATGGAAAAGATCAAATGGAATGTCATTTATACATTATTTACTTTAGTTTTGAGGACTAGCAGGCAGACTGCTGCTCTTTAGAGACTCATGCTGTTAGTCCAGGTTAAATCTTGGTGAAAAATGCACACAACCTCTGGCTCATACCTTTCCTGCCCTTGAAAGCTGCTTGAGAAATGAAAAGATTACTCATCACTGACTTTATTTTGAGCTCAACAGAGAGAAGTTTGTACACACTTGCTATAGCCACAAGACAATTTCTAGAAAAATTTGGACTAGAATAAACCTTCAGTTGGTCATTACTATGTTCATTTCCTCCATACTGTCAGTGATAATTAAACTAACCATTCCAAAAATAAGATTCCTAACCTTGCCCATCTCTTCCCTCCTCATTACATTGCTTGTTACAGTTAATTTCTATCAATGTTTTATGTACTATTTAGCCTCCATATTTCCTCTACAGTTTTAAAAAAATTCTTCTTCAACCCTCATTTGCTAATAGGAATAATTGATCCTTGTCCTCTTCTAAGCATTCTTTCATGCATTTATGACAACTGTGTTTCTTCCCTGGTTATTTATTTAATTTGAGGTTCAAAGAGCATAACTAGTAGAATACCCTGACATGGAACATTAAGTTAAACATTGTGGAAATCCTGATTAAAAGCTCAGTCCTGCAAGGTGCTGCATGACTTCTACAATGGGAAAAGTGCTCTCAGCTCTCTTTCCAGGAGTCTGGAAAGATTTGGAAGTGTTCTGCATCAAAGACATTTTTGTTATATTTGGATATTTTTGATATATCAATTCTGCCTCAGGGACATTTTTCTCAGGTTAGACCCAAATATATGTCCAGAAAATTTTGGGGCATCTTACAAAATCAGAGCAATGGTCTCAGATGAATGACACCTGTAATGATCGATACCAGTGATAACGAAATAAAAATAAAATTCCCTTGGCCTTTATTAAGCTAGATAATTCTTTTGTTTATGAAGTTTTTCAAGAAAAATGTTTTCACAGAAAATGGTTGGGATAATATTAATTCTGGAAAAATAATTGTCATGGCAAGTTGTGTAACAAGCATTTTCATTCTCAAACAATCTCCATTTTAAGAAATTTTTAAAATTCAATTTCAAAAAGTAAGCAAAAATTCTATTTGGGAATTCTAAAAAATTAATTCAAAATTAATATTTTATTCAAACTATGAGACTGATTGCCATTGCTTTGACTGCAGACCATTCTAGACTGTGACTGCAAAATCATATTTACCCTCTCCCCTACACCCCTACCAAGCTTCACTGTGTAAACCTGTTTCAACTGCAGCTGACAGTGCAAATGTCCTTACGGATTTATGTAGCTAAATTACGGGAGAGAAAAAGAGAGAAAATTCAAATCTTCCATAGCACCTTCACTTTCCTGCCTGGATTTTCCTTCCTGAATAAAAAAGGCGGTATGTCTGCAGAAACTAGAAGCAGGAAATAATGCAGTGGTAAGCCAGTGCAAAGAAATGACTGATTTGAATCCTTATATATGTAAGGAATCAAAGAGCCCATCATGCACCCCAACCTTCCCCTACACATCTAGCTTTTGCTATTAGATATTGTATTCCAAATGCATCCTAGACACTGACTGAAAACCTGGGCTTTATCTTTAGTGGGGGGGAATCAAGATAGCTGGATTGATTTACAACAGGTAAAAAACTGTTATTTTTTCTTTTTAAGAAATCTGTGATGTACTGTATGTATTGCAATGGTACTGTGGTATGTATGCTTTAGTGTTGAGTACTGCCATGAATAACTACCAGAGTAATTTCATAAGATATAAATTATTACTAACCCCAGGCTACAATAATTCATGAATTCCAAAGCTTTTTAACTTAATATGCATATTTTATGTATTTGAGAATAAAAGCGCCCTTTTTAGGCTGACTCTGTTTTGATTTACACCCTTAGGACCATGACTGAGAAATGTTATTTCACACACAGAGGGCGGGAGATCATCACTGAATAACGTAAATATTGTATATATTGACGTGCAGAAAATAGATTGTTTCTTTTCACATATTATGAATACTTCTCAGTGTACAACTTTAGATATTTGAGATAAAAAATGAAAATTACTAATTGAAAAAAATGTAAGAGGCCATGGTTATGGCAGTTTGAGATACAATGTTTATACAAAATAATTATGACTAAGTGCAAGAGGTACATAATTGCTTTGGTAATTTGACTGTACGTTAGTGCTAAAATATGCCTAAAAACAATGCCTTCAAATCAGACTATGATTGTATATGATACAGATGTTGTGAAAAATGCCCCATTTACAGCAGATAAATTCATCAGTGGTCATTCAGATCACAACAAAATTATTTGGCTATAATTACTGCTTGAGAGGAAATAGAGCTTTCTGCCATGAGAAAATTTCTACTCCAAGACAGTATTTAATAAGTATTTTTTAAAGTATTTAGAAGTAATTTTTTAAACATCTGAAGAATTTACAGGATTTTATTTAAATCAACACAAAAATCAACACTTTACAATAAATATCATCCAAGTTCTTTAAACCGAAGACCTGAAAAAGAATGAAAGTTTTGTCAAGACAGGATGTAAATTGTCATTTTACTTTTAAATGTCAGTTTAAAGTGAAAATTCTGTAAAATTTTTACTCCAAGTTTCCTTCTTTATAAATTAACATTTTCTGATGAGGGCTTCCTATCTATTTCTATGACAGTAAGAACTAAATGTAGTTTGGGGATCTTCCTTGAAGGATGGGTACATACTGCTTCACACCAGGCGGAGGCCACAGAACAAACTGAGGATGCCAACCTATGATGCTTGGCAGGATTAGCTTCAGTCAGAGGTTGCTAGCCCCAACTCACTTTTTCAGCTGCTGTCCAGCTATATGGCTAAATGAAACAGAGACTGTGAATCAAAGCTTGTAGCTGCCAGTTCAGAACACAAATGGAAAGATGGTATCTGTGGACTGCAGTGCTGGGAACCACACATTCCTTATTCCTCAACCACGGCAGCAACAACAGCAACCTTTACGAAAAGGTGAGGAAAACCACTTGGGACAGTCATGTCTTGACTGTCAAGAGCAGCAACAAGAGTGAGCTGCATCAACAGGAACCATCCAAGTACAGACTAGAATCACCTGCAGGGAGAATACATTATTATGTTCCTTCTCATTAGAGAATTTATTCTCTTGTACCTCTAGCCAACTTCATTGGTCAGATAGCAAGGGACAGAACCAGAAAATCTCCCTCTCCGTGGTCCATTTGCAGCAGGAAAAAAGTATGTTTTCTTTTCATTGTTGTCAGAGAGACAACCACAGTAGGTTCAAGCAAGCTCTTGCTTGATCAGGCAGGAAAGTACCAACTTCACAGCTTGAATTGTCAGAAATTCTTACATGAAAGGCACATACATAAGTACCGCTTTCACCATTATTATGCTTTACAAGGAGGCAGAGAGCCTATGTAAGGGCAGAATTCTCCTAAATAGCTGTAACTTTGGCATTCTTACTGTCAGGTGGACATTGTGTTAGCTCCTATGTAGTTACACAAGCTACTTGATAAGTCTTAGCATTGTGAATCTGAATGTCACCACAGAAAGACAGCAGAAACCAGAGCTGAACCTAGATCTTCTCCCTGAAAGAGACCACACAGCACAGATTTACCAAATAATACTATTTCTTTTGTTCACTTTTTATTCACACACATTCCTTCCTTTTACTAGTTTTGCTTTGCTCAATTCTATCAAGAACTAAGATTCACTTTAGGAAAATATACTGGCTGCAAGAATATTTGTGTGTGAATATCAAAGATAAAGCATAGAAAACTAAGCCTTGAATGTGCATTTGTATATTCACAGGGACACTGTGGCCAGAGAGACATGATCTTTGTTCATTAGCATGCACAACGCCACAGGATGACTTAGGAATTTAGACTGGGGGCACTGACAGAAACACTTTCCTGGTTTTTTTTCAGCAGAATAAACTTGTGCTTATGGGGCAGGCAGTCTTTGCCAACCCAAAGGTCTGAATCATGAGCCTTCAGAGCTGGAAGTACAAAACTTTTGAGGTAAAGAGATAAGAACTACAGCTACAAAGCTGGACACACAAGCTATATCTACACTTGAAAATTAAGCACGTCTGGGATCATGCCTTGGCCTGGGACAACGCATGGTCTGACCCAGTTAGCATCACTGAATTCGCAGCCTCTAAAATAGGGTAGCTGCATACTGTTGGGGAATTTATTGTACCCCCTGAGGTGAATTAAACATGTTTGTGCTTAAATATATATTAAAAAATTAATGAACAATGCACTGCATGGCCTTATATACTCTTACACCAGAACCAATCCTGAGAGCATCAGCTTCAGGTGCCTCAGCCAGGCATTGAGTTCATTCCCCAGCGCCAGCTCTGCTGCCCAAAGGTGGCCCTTGAGACCTTGCATTCCAGGATTGCCACAAGACAATGCTGCAGCTATTTCTTATCTCATCACCAGGGGAAACTTCACTCCCTTACAGGCAAGTTCTTCTGCCTTTGGCTTCCCTGCTTCCAGCCAGTTTAATCCCTTCTGCAGCTGGGCCTTCTTGACTTCCATGCCAGATCATTCCTTGGTCACAAATTACCATTGCTGAACAGTTACAATTTGAATTTCCCATTCAATGCAAACTGCCAAATGGGAATGGTTCTGCATCTGTGACAATTCCCAAACTACGTGCAGGAATGGGTACTGGTCTGAAACCATGGTCAGTGACTCCTCTACCAGCTGATCAAACTCAACTGCCCAAGTACATTCCCTTACACTATTGAAGTTACTGGTACAGATACAGCAGAGGTGGGGACATATATCACTTGATCAGTGGTTACAGTGATCCCCTTTTCCCCTCGGCCAGCCTAAAATACTTCTTTTCCTCAGCCTTCTGCACTGACAGTATTGACTTCTTCTCTTCCCACTTCTAGAACATGCAAGGGAGGTCACCAAGACACCACAGATCTCATGGACAAGAAATTGCCCTGTAGTAGCTTCAAATTTCTGTTCTTTACATCCTGCCCTTTTAGACCCCTTTTTTCTCTCCACCTCCTGTCAATAAAAGATGAACCCACAAGAAGAGCCAAACACTGAGACACTCTGCCAGAAAAACATCATCTTCAACAAGAACTGCATAACACACAGCCCTGAGTGAACTGCAGGGTGAGCTAGAGATGAGAAAAGGAGTACAGGCTGACCAAGGCAACCCAGGATCCCCAGAGACGCATCTTAAATGTGGGCTGAGCTCCCATTTCTTCCAATTCTTCCTCAGTACCCAAGAAGAGCTTTGTATAATTCCAACATAATTTCTTCTCAGCCTTCAGATGTAACAAGGATTTTCTTTTTCCACTGTGTAAGGCCGTATTTTCATAACAGATTTTCACCATGATTTATGGCTTCTGTGAGCAGTATAAAAGTATCTTTCCTCACAGAATGAAACATGCATGCATTTCTTGTAAAGTGGATTAACAACTTGGTTTATGGCTACTGTTTTTAAGGCATCCAGTCACAAACACATTATTTTTATAATTTCTTCGCCTCTGTCCACCTGTGGATTATAATAAGTTTAGACATCACACCCAGTCATCAGAAAGAAAAAGGAAAAAAGAGCATTATCTCTCATGTTTTGACAAAATAAAATTATTGATTGCAAAAGAAATTTCAATAATTTCATTCTGTATATCAATAATGCCAATGTTCTACATCCGGCTAAAATAACAATGGATAATACAACCTATAAAGTGGAAAAAGAAACATTCAGGGGTTCCAGTGTTCAAATCTGGGTAAAATTAATTCAGACATAAACATGCACAAAAATGTCCTGGTATTCTGCAGTTTCTCAGATCATTAGCTCTCTAGAATAAAGACTGTGTCTTTGCTGTGTTTTTCACAAAGCATAATGGCACACTGACACTGACTGAGGCCTCCAGGCACTCCCACAATGTAAAAAATAATCACAATTAAAACTATGATGGTGATGCCTTTCACTTTTTGGGTAAACAGCTGAAATGAGCTCTATTCTTTACCTGACAAGGGATTACAACATTTCATTTGATGCAACTTTATGTATGATCAGTGCCCTAGATTCTGGTGTTTCTGGTAGTAGGAAGAAAGCCTTTGTTGTTTAAACAATATCAAATATCATAAATAGAACATAAGTATAAATCACAAGAGGAAAGGAGGTGAGGATGGCCCCTTGAATTAAGAAATTAAGACACATACTTTCAAAAGGACTTAGATATCAAACTTCATTTGAAAGGATGGAAAGTGCATGCCTAAGTGTCTTCAGAAACCTGGGCTTAAACTGAAAGCCTAGTGACTCTGCTGTCAACTGTAACTACTTCTACTGAAATCGCTGGGGTTTGTTTAGTACAGTCCAAAAGCCCCAGTTCAACCAATGCTCCTACCACGCTACTGTAGTACATGGCAAGCCCAGGGTTAGAGCTAGAAACCCCTGGATCTTGTCGTCGAATACTTTAATGACGGGAAAAGCACAAATGCAGTGCTCTGCCTAGTGTCGTACTATTCTTTAGCAGGGAACCAGCCATAGCTGGATAAATAGCTAGATATAGCCCTGGCTTGCAAGCAACCCAAGCAGCAGACACAGCTAAGGACAATCACTACAGGTGTCAACAAGAACCTAGACAAGCTCACTGCGGGTTGAGCATCTACTTGCAAAACAATTAGTGCAATGAGGCCATAGTGTTTTATACCATAGCATTGTACAAGAGAAAAATACTTCCTGCAAACACTAGACCTCCCAAGCCCTGGTCCGCAATGCAGCTGTGTCTCATGATCAACCGGCTTTTCAATGGAAGTACACCAAATCTGAGGCATGAACCTGTTATACAACAAAAATCTACGTTGGAGACAAGCTGATGAAAGAGTGGATTTGTTGACACATAACAAAAGAATAAAGTCCAACTGAAGCTTTTCTCATGTGGGATTTGTAACATCTCTTTCTGATGTCCCATAAATTTAAGATTCTGCTACATTCTTTCTCTCAGTATTAGAGTCTCTCAATAAGGTTTTCTCTCTGACCACCAAAATTTATAGGAATTTAATGTCTTTGAACCATACTATCCAATTTGCTTGAAATTAGCCATTGAGTAAGGAAGCAGACAGAGGCAGAGGGACAGATGTGGAGACAGTACGATCACATTCAATTTGTTTCCATGGAAAATGAAGCTAACAAGCATAATAATCCTTATGAAGTTGCTTTTTGTATAAATAATTGCATTTTCTTGGTGTATATATTTCCATTATTATTGTTTAACATAAATCACTACCTATCTACACAGCATGAGTTATTGCCAGGATGTTTAAAAGGGAATAGTAAAAAGCTGAGCTGCTACGCAATGGATAAAATTTTTTAAGTATATTGATTTTACCTTTTAAATTGAAAAACATAATTTAGGAGGATATGTCTATTAATTTGAATTTGGAAATAAGAAAAATGTCTTATGATTCCCTTACCCTATAAACTAAATTATAACCAAGAATTTCTAAGATGTATTGTTTTATATGATGAATTCTTCTACCAGGCATCTACTTAGGAAATCTTATGAAAGCCTCCTAACAAAGGCTAACCTATGGATTTAATAGGGTAGTAAACTTTACAGGGCAAAACCATTTAAAAATTACAAGACAGATATAATTTGATGTTATTTCTCTATAACACAGTTAACCACATATCATCTATCTTGGCAGCCTAGTTAACAATCTCCATTCATTTCACCATACATAATAAAACTAAACATGTGAAAAAGAGTCTAATTAAAAAGCTTATGCTCTTTTTAAGCTGGCTGAGTTCTTAGTTTTCAGTACTGAATGATTTCCCACAAATTCCCAGAATTGAAAGCAAAGCAAATAGTCATGTAAATTACCTAAAAGGTCATTACTTTTGAGGGTAGATTAACATAAATTATAAATATCAACAATATTAAGATAAAAGATAAAGAATTCCCTTTTCCTCACATCATAGATATCTTTCGAAAGCAAATGGTGTGTATCATAAACTTAAACATGCAACTACTCGCAGTAATAATGCTGCCCTGAAATCTCATCCAAAAAGTTCAATGAAAATGTATCTACATCTAGCTAAATTAGCAAGCAATAGAGTCAAACACAGAAAATTCTCTTCTGCATTCTTGCTAAGAGAATGATGAAAAAGCACTTTAAGCAAAGGGGCTTTTTATTTACGTGAAGTTAATGAGCAATGATAGATCAGGTATTAAACTAATTTAACCAAACACACTTATTCTCAGCATTCTCAGTGCTTTCCTATAACTGCAATGAAACAGCATCAGACTTTGCCCAGTGTTGCTGTCCAAAAAAGCCAGGTCTTCTTGGTCTTGATTCTGTGATTATTCTGTTTCAAATGGGTTTTATACTGCTACTGTCACTATAGTATCTAAATACCGTCTAGGGAGACATTTAAGCAACAGTAATGCTCCCTCTAACATGCAGTTCATTCTTTTTCTCACCCTTTCCCTGGGATAAGAATTGTGTTCGCATTATAGTGTTTGGGTTGAGATGTGGTTTTGTTGGGTTTGCTGCCATGCTATACTGCTAAGTGTTTATATTGAAGAGGGTCAGTCAGCTTCTACTTTGAATAGAAAGGGGTAAGTATTGGGTCATTAGTTACACACCTGATTTCAACACTCCCTCTTTAATTTTACCAAAAATCATTGTTGTCATACTTAAAACAAAACATCTTTTTACAGGAGTTGGATCTAGACAGTTATCATTCACGAAAGTTTAGCTGTATGTACGGCAAATTAAAAACAATCGTTTACTTTCTTATTTTCAAATGGTATGGATTGTTTGTTTTTCCTTACAGTTCTGCTGTGTGATAGGAGAGAGTTTTTCACATCAAAACACTTTTTCCTTTAGATTCTGAATTTATCATAGTCCCACTTCTAAACACCGTATGACAAAAAAAGAGGTTTTTGTTCCCAGCCAAAGGGTTAAAGGAAAATTCATCAAAATGACCCAACATTTCCTCTTCACTTGTAGAGTCATAGAATCTTTCAAGGTGGAAGGAACACATGAGGATCATCAAGGCCAAGTCCCTGCAGGACTACCTAAAACTAAACTATATGACTAAGAGCATCATCCAGACGCTCTTTGAACTCTGACAGGTTTGGTGCCATGATCACTCCCCTGGGGAGCCTGTTCCAGTGACCAACCACCCTCTCAGGGAAGAACCTTTCCTTAATGTCCAATCTGAACTTCCCCAAATGCAGCTTCATTCCATTTCCTCTTGTCCTATTGCTGGTCACCAGAGAGAGGAGATCAGCACCTCCCCCTCCACTGCCCTCCTTGAGGAAGTTGTAGACTGCAATGAGGGCACCTCTCAGCCTTCTCTTCTCCAACCTGAACAAACCAGGTGACCTCAGCCACTCCTAGTAAGTCTTGCTCTCGAGACCTTGCACCACCTTGGTCGCCCTCCTCTGACACACTTTAATAGCTTGATGTCCTTCTTATATTGAGGCACCCAAGACTGCACACAGTACTTGAGGTGGGGCCACACCAGTGCAGTGTAGAATGAGACAATCACCTCCCTCGACCGGCTAGCTGTGCTGTAGTTGATGCACCCCGGGGCACGGCTGGCCCTTTTGGCAGCCAGGGCACACTGTTGACTCATATTCAACTTGCCATCAACTCTTTCTGTGGGGCAGCTCTCCAGCCTCTCATCCCGCAATTTGTATGTATAACCAGGATTACCTCATCCTAGGTGGAGAATCTGGCACTTACTCTTGTTAAGTTTCATATGGTTGGTGATTGCCCTCTCTAGTCTATCCAGATCTTTCTGTAAGGCCTTGACCCTCAAGGGAGTCCACAGCTCCTCCTAGTTTAGTATCATCGTCAAACTTAATGTTCATTTGATTCCTGTGTCCAGATCATTATAAAAACATTAAAAAGCACTGGTCCTAAAATTGAGCCCTTGTAGTTAAAGCCAACCTAGTACTTTTCTTACCTTGTACTGTGGAAGGGTAGGTTTTTGATCCCATTAATGTTTTCTTTCTTTTGGGCGTTTTTAGCAGGTGAAGCTGTGTCAGCCACTGTAAGCCACAGGGTACCTTGCAGGCAGTATTTGACAGGAGAAGAATGAAAGGCTCATCCGGTAATTCTTAGGTAGGCAAAACTCCTGTGTAATGCTCCAGGACTTTAGCCTGAGTGAGGGAATCAAGGCTCTTATCAAAAGCCCACTGCAGTCAGTGGCAGCATCACTAGTGCAATGAATGAAGTTTGAGCCACATCCTCACTTCAGTAAATGGAAGTGAAATACAGAAAGGCTAGTCAGATGAAGACATACATGCAATGTGATGCCGAGTACTGCACTACTTCATTTTCATGTGTCTTTAATACAGTCACCAGCCTACAAAATGGGTTTCTCCAGCCTTACAGCTGAAGTTGCTATACTTTTTGTACCAAATATGCTTTGTCAGTAAGAGAAGTAAAATGATTGTATAGATCAGTGATTGGGGCACTTCTTGCCAGAGGTTCAACTGAATATTGGCAGTAAATTGGTTACCCTCACACTTTAAGATTTGCCAGAAAAGCAAAAAAATTGTTCAAGATGCTGACAGGTTTGGCGATTGTTGGGGTTTTGTTTTTTTTTCTTCAGCAGCATTTTGGTCAGCTCTAATCTATAATGTTTGTTTTTCCTATAACTGAGCTAGATATCTTGTGACAAGTATGCAATGATATATCTGTCCCTAATCACAAACTGACAGGGTTATCAGTCACAAAGTAACCCATATTTGAACTGAGTAAAAATGAAATACACATCACTGAGCAAGACCTCTTCTATGTTCCACTTTAGTGATTTTATCATTCTTGAGATTAATTGACTATTTATTGAAGTCAGTGTAATAAATGAAAATATCTCTGGTTTCCCTATTTTTTCTATATACCAGTAGCTTCTCTTTAATTTAGCTAGGTAATTGGTGACTTCTATGTTTATTTTCTTCCTTCACTAATTTAATATTATTAGAACATGACCTTCTTGATGGCTCTGAGGAATACATCCATTTATCACATGTACTGTGAAGGAAGTTCCAGCTTTCTATCCCTACCTTTTGCTAATAGGTCTCCAAGTTAATATGAAATTGTTGTCCAATGTGTTTTGTGACAATGGCAAACTATCAGATGAGAAACTTTCTCACTGAACTTTGTGAGAATAAGGAAGACAATTATCTCTAATTTAGTCTGTCAAGCTTCTGCTTAGAAATATCTCCAGCTCCTGAAGACTGATAGTTTCCTATTAATGCTTTAAATCAACTGGGCATATCTCTTTAATTCATAATCTCTACAATGCATTAGACTTTCAAAAGGAAACTGCAGGTTCAGATCTAACCCATTCTTAACTGCAATAATAACCACATGCCAGAATTTCAAGTACAATGAATAAAATGGGAAAAGATGAGACTATATTAAAGCCCTTTGCCTTAACTACAGTCCAAGGACTCAGATTAAAAACTGTAAACATTAAGAAAGCATAGCCGTAAGGATCCTCATATTCCTCAAATACAAAAAGACAATTTTTGCATATTTCACTCTAAAGGAAGACCTAGTAGGTGCAACACTGACATACAGAACACAGGTAGTTCTAGGAACGAAGAATGCTCACTACAGTTGAGGTCACTATCTTTCTCTACTGGAGTACATGCACATGAAATAATTTCCTATGATACTGAATGCAAAATAAAATGCAAAGTAATTAGCTACTATTACTGATTTGCTCTTTGAATTAAGTTGTGATGATAGGGGAGAGGTTTCAGGTCTTAAACTAAATTTGTCTTACAAGAAGAGTCCAGAAAAAGTAATGAGTTTGACACCTATTCACTTCAAGGTTAATGCTAGACTTAGACACACTGTCACAGATTTGTGAAGTCTAATGTGACAAAAATCTAAAATGCCTTGTAATTAACAAGATTAACAAGATTCAGGACATCACACAGACAAGTTAGTTTAATTCTATTCTTAGAGATACTTTTCTTTCATCTTTCTCCCAACTGATCAATCACAGCATCAAGGGCTAGGCTAGGTACATTCTTAATTAAAAATATATAGAAAAAAATCCCGTAATCCTAAAAACCTGGTAAAAATAAATGCCACCCCAAGATGCTGAATAATCCTGTCCATAGAAACTGCTAAAATTCATGGAAACAAGAAAATTGTTAGTAATTAAAACAGTATTAAAACAGAAAAAAATCAGGGAAATGCTGCAATAAAGAACATAATATCCTGCCTTACAATATCTTTAGCAGCAGTCTGTCTTACTTTGCAGCAGTCTACCTTAGTTTCTTCCCAGATAACAGCATCTTAATCGCAACACCTTGCTAGATGCATTCATTAACTACCAGTAAGATGGTAAATCAGCAAATAATACGATAGCTTTTTGCTGGTCTGGCTCCAAGCAATCTGCTTCTTTAGTACCAGTAAGAGATAGCTGCTCATAGATTAAGTGATTTAACTTTATTAACAGGGCTGACTATCTTCTAGAAGAGCTATCTTTTACACAATCTTTCCACCCCCCAAAAAAATCTTAAGCTACAACATCAATAGCTGCAAATTCTACTGGGAGAAAACCTACATGGACTTCAATATTTTGAGCAATCTACTTGCCTCACCACAAGAACTTTCCTTCATTATACTTCTACAGTACAGACACTTCTAGAATGTGCCTTACTTCATCCTAAATGAATTCCTTAGAATGAAGCCTTCATCCTAAAACAAAACACAAAAAAGATTTGGAGAACTATGAGCTAAAGCATGCCTAGTGGATTACAAAGGAAGCCTACTGTTAGTCTACTTCTATACCTTAAATGGAGAAGTTTAGGACTAGATGAGACGAATCCCAACCCAGCTGTCACCAGAGGGCTCACCCTCCAGTAGCCTACACAAATCAGAATCTCTGTTGCAGAGATTCTGCCTTCTTACTAACAAAAGAAGCTCATTTACCACTAGAATTTCTGCTTGAGGGGGTTCCATTTCATACCCATGAACACCAAGAGAGAGCTTTCAAACACTGATAACCCCAAGCACACACTAGAATTGGATTTCATTTCTCTGCATATTCATGGGTATGAATAGGAACAGACTCACCTCTTTCAAAATTAATGCACTTCTGTATTCGGAGAGGCCTTTGAAGAGGTATGGCTTCAGCTGAATTCAAGTTGTGCACATACAGGGAGAGCTCCTTATGCCCTTCTGCTGTTTTTTCTTTTAAGACCTATTCTGCTTTCAAAAGTTCATATTTTTTACTATGGTCTAGGTTCCTTTAAAGGTCTTCCTGCATATTCATTATAGTATAATGTATATTTTTCAAACCCAACATGCCATTTCCCTCAGCACCACTGTCCTGCTGTGTCTTCTTCCCTGAATCTTCTTTCATTCAATAAACATAAAATAGTTCACAGGACAGTCCTTGTTACAAGCATTATCAAGAGCAGGGACAGGGAGTTTTAAAAAAAAAAAAAAAAAACCAACAACAACAACAGAGTAGAGAGCTTTGATTTAACCAGTTTCAGAAACATTCCAATCTATCAAAAGCAAAGAATCAATTTGCAGTTCTTCAGCTCGTCAGCAGTTCTAAGTATTTCATTCTAGAGAAGTAACCCAAGCAGTATGCACATTAGCCACAAAGCATCTATATTCCATGTACTATGTGGTATCTCCAGCTTACAGGAGCTGCCATCTTTTTCCCCTCCAGGGTTCAATCTCTTCTCACATTCTATGTTGTAAATCCCACTCCTAAAAGGCCACCTGTCCACACGACATATTGACTTAAAACAGTGTGGGAAATCCAAACTTTGTAGAAAAAGATGAGTCTTCAGATTTTGGCTGAACTTGTGCAAAGTTACCATTCTCATTACCCTAATTTGGCAAAGATTTTTCATGAGTTGTAGAATGAACAGAGTCAAAACACTCTAGCATCATTGTGGGTAGTAGATGTAACTGTCATTTACAGATTAAAGGGATTGGTAGCTTCAGAAATTTAACATAACTTCCCTATTTTAATGGAAGCTTTCTGATACTTCTAGCTGTAGAATGATGCCAACCCAACATGGAAATAGAAAATCTACACTTCTCCATGCCTGAAGACATATATTAGGATTCTTTTGCATATAGAACACAATTGCAAAAGTTTTTAAATTTATTTATTTTGGTGAAAGGGACCAGAATAAAAGAGTACTCCATGTAGTATTATTGTGAAGTATTACCTCTCCTGGCATACTCCTTATCTACCTGTGTTCTTTAAAACAGGGACTGTCCTTCCTTTGTATGAAGCAGCCAACACAAGCTTCCCTGGAAGGCATCAATGGCTTCCTTGTGTCCCTTCAAGGCCATACTTTCTGCCACAAGAATAACAGTCAAGACCAGGTTACCACAGCTCATGACACGATATTGAACTAGCACAGCCTGAGCCCAGGATTGGCGGGGGGGGAGGGGTGAGTGGTCATTTACAATATTGAGAGACTCGGTATTACCAGTAAAACTACATAATTGAAAGTGTTACCCTGATCAGTAAGTGTACAGGAAATAGGAAGGAGAAAGTATTTTTACTTCTGAGATCCAAGATTTATAGAGAGAGATCATGTATTTTATTAAATTAAGAGACCACACAGCTTCTACATTATTACAACTGGTTTGCTAATTGCTAAGAATCAGACTTTGGATATACCAAAGGTTATCAACATTTCCAGTAGCTTTCAAATCTGCATTATGGGGGCAAATAATAGGTACTGCATATTGCATTAGGTGAAGATTAATTCAGCATAAAGCCTGCCTTTTTGCTCATACCACACTTATTAGAAGAGGGTGAGGAGGGTTTTACTGATTATATGCGAGCACATGACTTCACATCTATTTAGGAAATTCTAACTCCTTCACAGATTATATGCAGAACTTGTTGGTAAGTAGGAACATACCAACAGTTCTTTACTACATAAATACAACTGCTATTGTTTTCATCTTTAAAACACACAGTATAAGTTCTCTCAGCTCACACACCTATTTTAACCCTATACGTTAGAAATTAATGAAACTTACTGATATCACTTAAACTGTCTAAATGATAATTGTAGTTGTGAAGATGTATAATCCCAATTGAAAAGCCCAACAGTGGGTGTCAATCTATAAATAAAACATTGGGTATATATATGTTTGTAAATTTTTTAAAGTGTACCTATGAGATTAGAAACAACCATTTGTGAGTACCAGGGAAACACCATTGTTAATGTGTATGTCAAAACGAGAAAGTTCATCATAATCATTATCCCAATTTCTAGCATTTGTGCTCCAGGATGGTTCTAGACAGAAGAAGCTGTAAGTGTGAACAATCATTTTTTTGAATGAAACATGTCAATAATTGGCTGAAAGATAATACAATTGAGGAGACTTTTTTCCTGCCTTTCTTCCTTTTTTGCACAACACATCAAGCCTGAGCTTTCACAGACATCAAGTCAGACAACAGACAAGCATTAAAAAGAACCAAGATAAAGTGTACAAGCTTTCCCCACAATTAATTTTTGTCATTTATGAAAGAGTTATGTAAAATGAGGATCTACTATCACAGGAAGTAGGACTTTACAGTTGACTATAATATTTTCTACAGAAAAAAGAAAGGCAGTCAAACAAGCCCTAAATAATTTCTGCAACATAATGTCAAGCTTGAAGTTGAAATGGTAATACACACTGCTTTGTTTTTGCAAGACACTTACCTTTATTTCTGTAGCAAATGCAAGGGAAATGTCACATTTTTGAACTTCAAATCTGGGGTCACTCATGGCTGGGAAACTTACCACTGTCACTTCCCTTTGACCTACACAATAAGGTAATAATTATGATAATAAGCATGGTAATCTTTTTTTTTTTTTTTTTAAGATAAAAACATAGTTATGTTTATATTTGGATTATTTACAATTCATACATAGTCTTCTGGATTTATGGAGCTTAAACTCAAGCAGTACCCCAACAAAATTCTAATATAATCACCTGCATATCGTAGACCTCAAAAGTTTTACCCAATTTTCTTTGTATTGAATTCAGAAAAGCAAAGAAATTCTAAGTTGTAAGGAAACTGATTGCCCTGAATGAAGTATGAAATACAAACCTGGTTCCTGTATTTATTTCACATATACACACACATATATAAATTATGTATAAACCAACAATGTGCTACTGCCTTCAGTGACTTACACTGGCTAAACATCCGGCTATCCACATTTAATTCTGTATTAAAATATGACTACAGAATCATTCATTTAAGCAAAGCTGCACTGCACTCAACACACTAATTCTGTCAGTTTATTCAGGTTTCTTATTCTCTTTCACATCCCACAGCATTGCTTGGAAATATGATATAAAAACCCTTTCTGAGACTCAGCATCAAACTCCACCAATCAGAGAAAGTTCCAACTCCGAATTCCATTTTGAAAATTACAGGGAGTTGTTCTAATAGATTATTTATTTTAGAAAGGAAGTTTTTTCTGAACTCTTTCTACCAAGATGCTGGCAATCACTGCACTGAGGTAAAAATGACTATTTGGACCAGAGGGATTTGTTACCATGCACTTCAATCTTGGTGACAATTTATACTATAAGCAATTTTTGAGAAATTTCTCATGAGATGTCAGCCATACATGCCAAAGGCTAACTTCTTTTTTTGTGTGAATTGTGGCTCATATTTGCATGATTTTGCACTTAATCCATAGTATAGTCTGTCAAATGGAAGCTGTAACTCAGAATTAGCACTCTGAAGAGCTAAGATCCATTGGAAAAGTTGAGAAATAAATTTAAGGTGCCACTCGCATGAAAGTGGAAATTTAGCTTTCAAAATGAACTCCACTAAACCCAGCAAAACATAATTTTACATTTTTTAATAACAGTGTCTCTTGACATATACCTAGACAGCTGTTTGGCCTACTTATTCTCAAATATCTACTACTTGTAAAGCAAATATAAGTCTCCCTTGTCTTAAAAATGTGGGGCTTTTATAAGTATTACTATATTTCAAATTCATCAAGGCTTCAAAAGACATAAAAGGTTACCTATAGTTCAAGAGGTGACATGGCAAATACTTTCTCCATTCTAAAACTAAATTTTCCTATGGAGAGACAGGCATCTCATGTAGACAGTGGGAACGGAGTGCTTGAGTGCATCCTGGCAGTTACCATCACCTTTTATACAACAGCTACACAGTCAGAGCACTTGGTGTCCTCTACTTGCAGCATTCCAGCTCAGTCTTCCCTTTCTAGCACAGTTTCTAAACCACTAATCAATAAACAAGGTCTAGATGAGAAGGATTTCAACTTCTCCGGTTAACTTGGGATGTTGTCACAGACATCCACAATACACTGTTACTAAATGCTAAAATGATGATGCCCAAGAAACAGCACAGGATATAATGGTATAAATTAAAACAATAAATACTAAATTACAATAACTGAAATGTTCATTGTCAGCAGTGATGAAACAGCGAAGCTAAATTATTCTAAAACTAATCCTTTGTGTCTTTAAAGAGCTATTCTCTGTTAGTGTATAGAAAGCAGTACAGGAAGAGTAAATAAAAGGGAGCAAATCCATGTTTTTCTGTTTGGGCAGCTAATCCTGAAGAGAGGAGTTCTGGGTTCCAGTCACTACTCCCAAGATTGTTTCTGGTTTTAATATCCAAAAGTTATCAGGAAAACATACCTACACATAGCATCTTAACCTTCATTTCTACAGCAATGATCTTTCAAAACACCATGTTAATATTACGGCAGTTTTGTTCATGACGCTATCCCCAAGCACCAATGAGGCTGTAGTGACAGGCTCTGGCTGTAGAAAGCCTTTTAGCTTCCCAGCACCACCATCGCAAACATCCAGTGCCCACCCACAGCCAGCAAGGCATGGGAAAACCTTCGCATTGGTCCAGTCTGGTTTTCTTTTCCCATGATGAATATGTCCTTGGAGAAAGAGGAATATCTTTGTTTCTCAGATAAGCAAATGTCAGTGGGGAGGCAATTCTATTTGGTATTAAAAAAATAATATTTGACAAAAACTGCATGCTGTTATATAGATATATTTTTCAACTTAGCCAAGGTGTTTCCAAAGGAAGAGCAGAGATCACACATGGAGCATCTGCCTCCATGAAGAAACATCATAAAGAAGCTCATAAATTATTCATTTAATCAGTGATTACCAATGTCTCCACAGAATGCCTAATGCCTCCAGAGCTGACATTTCTCCTCCACTTTCTTCCTCTCTTTCTTCATCCTTTCTTCCTTTTATCACCTTCCCTTTTCTGCATGTGTCCTGAACATCTCAGTTATCTTATCAGATAGGGCAATAAGGACATGACATGAATCATGTAAAGTTAATGTCAGGGCCCTGAGTGCACCAACTGCTTTCCCCTTTCCCAGGGCTCTGCATCCCTTGCCACTGTTTCTCTGTGTATGTGGAGACAGGCTTTTTCTCATCTGAACTAACAATTACTATGCAGAAATTATGTAGAATGAGTAATTTTCACTATTCTCCAGCTTTAGTCTCTATGCTATTTTTTCATTAATTATTTTGTTCAGGGCCATGAACACAATTAAGTGATTGGTGTCCCTGAACTATACGGAGAGGCTGAGAGAGATGGTCCTGTTCAGCATGGAGAAGAGAAGGCTCAGGGGGATCTTATCAATGTGTGTAAATACCTGATGGAGAGAGTAAAAAAGACAGAGCCAGACTGTTCTCAGTGGCACTGAGTAACAGGACAAGAGGCAACAGGCACAAATTGAAATACAGGAAATTCCACTTGAACGTAAGAAGTAACTTTTTTACAGTGCAGCGGGGTACCCAGAAAGGCTGTGGAATCTCCATCCTCAGAGATTTTGAAAACCCAAGGAGAAGGGCCTGAGCAACCTGCTCTGGTTGACGCTGTTCTGAGCAGAGTGGTTGGACTAGAGATCTCCAGAGGACCCTTCCCACTTCAACCATTCTATGATTCTGTCATTCTTATCACTTGTGTTTCTTCTTTGCTGAGGCATGAGATGACCTTCCTATATATTTGTCTAGAGATAGAAATTTGACTAGACCATAGATGATACTACCATCTTCAGTCACCTGAATTTTTGTAGGTCAAATATGGTAAAAGATCAAAAAAATGAAAATTTTGATTTCCAGTATGGACTGTCCTGTACTTTACACATACAGATACAAGCTCTGGCAGCTACTTGAAAAGACTACACAATTCTGACTTGTACATTTCAGAGCTCTTTTTATGGTCACTATAAAGGGACACAAGCCTAGTGAGACTATTGTCTGTATATTATATTACATGGTATATCCAAAGTATTGTTTTTCTACATTCAAATTAAATTCTTTCTTGCTAGAAAAAAAAATAAGTTTTGGTAATAATTCTTCTGCAGATAACATCGCTCATTATTTGTAGACATAGTGGTTCCAACACGGTAAGCTGAGAGTTCCTCTACATCTTAAAGTTTTGGCCTCCAGTAAACACTGACAGTGTATCCCACATGTTTCCTTTCCAATTGTCAGTGTTTAGCATCTCCTTAGAATCACACGCAGTTCCTGAAACAGTAAGAATCAGAAATTCTCCAGAAGTATGCAACTGAAACAAACGAATTTTAGTCTTTTCTACTGAGAACACATGGGGATGACATCCCAACAGAAACTATTCTTTTCCAATGTGAAAACAAAAAAACCCTCCATTTTAGTTGTTCTTTACTTTAAAGGTAGTAGGGTAACCCCGGTTTATTCATAAGTTCTTTCAGTCACCCACTTCTGATTTTTATTTCCTGACTGCAGTATAGAAGACATTAAGAAAAGAACAAATAGTTAATATATGCTCCACTATAATTATCTTTCCAGAGAAATATTCTTCTTCCTTTCTTTTCCTATAGAAAAAGGGTGGATAGACTCAAGTGAACAAAATATGTTTCTGCTTTCTTCACTGCTGTGCATAGGCATAGAAGAAATTCTGTAGAGGGTATGAGAGTAGGGTGACTTTTGCTAAGAAATTTAATTGAGAGAGAGAAGCTATTTCTATCAGATTTCCTGTATCTAAGACCAGCTGGGCGCAGTGCCAAAATATGTCATTACCATAAGGTCAGTACCCCACAAAGGCTTTTTTTCAAACCCTGCCCTTCTTTTGAGAAGAACGTGATTCAACATTGCAAACATTTTTCTACAGTTAGAATGTCCCTTTTGACATAAAGGCCCCAGAGGTTCACAACTCTTTACACATGGATCAATATGTTCTCCAAAACATTAATTTTAGGGTTGAGAGGCCATGAATATGTCTTTTCCCTTGGAATACAAAACACAAGACGTATAGAATAATATGCAAATATTAAATATACAGGCCTGCTTATGACGAACTTCCCCTTTTTGATCTGTGCATAAGTACATACCTCAGTATACAATCAAGGCCTTTGTCACAAACAATCATGCAGTAATACTGCCAAATTTTTTCCAAATCTTTGGTTTCATGCACGTTAGTTCTCAGTCAGAATGGGCCTAGTCCTAAAGAAAATATTTGTCTGTCAAGAAAGAATAGCTTAGGGTTCGTGAATACTGCATTAGATAAAGATGCAGCTAAAAACTGGGGCTTAACATTACAGAAAATGTGGGTAAGAAAGCATTTATTTTCTTACATGTGAAACAATAGATATTTCATGTTGTTTGTACAGAAGTCTGTCTCCTGCTGATATGAATACCACGCTGCAAACCTATTTCTGATCAAGTTTAGTAATTAACTTTAGTAGCAAGTATGGGTTTTTATCAGTTTTAAGAGCTTTTCCCAATCTCAGTGATTTACATTATGTTGAACCCAGACCAGGACTGGTATTTTTAATTTAAAAGAGTGAAATCTTGAATTTTCCATGAGACTTCTTCAAATTTCCTTTCATATAGTCTGACTTGAAATACATTGAATTGTTTCTAAAAAGACTCTCTGTTTTTTATAAAGGTCATCAAAGCACAACAAAGGATGAGTATGTCATCCTGGTTGGGTATATGAATGTTATTGCTTTATTGTACGTAATTTAATCATCAAGCTTATTCATCTCATGAGACAGTAATTTTCCTTCAAGTGCAATTATATTTCACAGTATGCCTGCTGATTAGGCAGAAACAGAAATAATTCATCAGAAAATTACAAAAAGAATTAATCATCACCAACATGTAAAGCAAAAATTACGACATTCAGCAGCCACTAAATAATTAAATCCCTTCATTTCCAAATGTATCCACCAAAGCTTAATAGGAGGCATGTACATATGTGCCAATAAAGAATAAAGATCATATAACCACCCATTCAGGGTTTACATTTTGAACTGTGCAAGAAAGATGGGTAATTTATTGCTTGTTTTGTTACAAAGCACTGTTTTAATAGATGACGTAGAAGACAGCTGTAGTATAAATATATATTTTATTGCAAATCGTGTCTCAGCCTGCAACATTAAAATCCTAAAATCGAAAAATTCAAAAACAGTATTAAAATACAAATGACTATTCTTACATCCTGTGTGACATTTCCACAGAATACCAAAGTCCCAAACAATTCTTTAGAGAATGAAAGCCTGATCTTGCAAATATATGCACATATGTATGTCTATTCGTTTCTGTACATTAAACATGCACAAAAATCTTGGCAGGATTCAGGCCTAAAGCTCTGTTCCTCCAAGTCATTATGTCACTTAGATAAAGAAATGGCTTTGCTCATGGCAAAGAGTTTATAAATTAGAGAAGTCCAGCAGTGTATTCAGAGACCCTATTAGAGAGAGCAAACAAAAAACTATCACTACAAGACACTGAAGAGTTAATTTAGATTACAGACTAAAATGCCAGATTCCTAACAGCTTGTCTTTCAGAACAATTTTATTTTTAACATATGTAAATTGAGATGTCTTCAGGCATCCTGAGGTTCACCACAGTCTTGATTCAGTTGCTCTAGACTAAGTCAGATGACTGGCAGATATGACATAGAAGTAAGGACAGCAATATCCTCGGAAACAATGCATGATACAAAACTATGTTTATAATCTTGTACATGGTCAGTAGCAATGTTGGAAATCCTGAGCGTACAAGTGCTGCTGAACTGAATGACTGTTCAGACTCTAGAGGAGACAATAGCAATGGAGACAACATAGTGATAATAAAGCTTCCTATCACAGGTTGCCAATACTTGAATACAAATGTAATGTACAAATTAAGTATGTCAAGTAGCTAAAAATACTATGGAGAAGTACAGAAAAATTATAGAAATACCAGCTCACCAGTAATAATGGCTTTTTGACAAAGATACACAATATTTTTCACTGGATTCTAGATACTAAATAAAGCAGAACTCCAGGAGGAATAAAACGCAATGAGCTTGAAAACACATCCTGGAGGTGGAGTAAGATTTTATCAACACCAGCAAACATGTATCTTATACATATTTTTCTCATATAGAATCATAGAATCATAGAAT
>NW_009226155.1:80813-81393 GCF_000690835.1 Fulmarus glacialis | reverse complement strand
AGCAGCTTGAACCCCTTCACATGCTGCCACTATTTGTTTTTCAGTTGGAGTGTAGCAGGCCTCAGGTCCTCTGTATCCCCGACTTCAAAACCCTAAGGGTCGCCCTCAAGTCTCCCCTGGTGCTTTCTGCCAGAGGCTCCAGGTAGGGCCATTCTCCCCGGCTGCAGTGTAGAGCACATTCTTTAAACCTTTTTTTGTCCTGCCCAGACTGGCCCAAGGGCTACTGCATGAACTATCTCCCGTTTAATTTGTTCAAAGGCTTGTTGTTGCTCATGGCCCCATTTGAAATTGTTCTTCCAGATCACTTGATATAGAGGGCTTACGATTTGACTGTAATTTGGAACATGCATTCTCCAAAAACCCATAACACGTAAGCTTGTGTTTCCTTTTTGTTAGTTGGTGGGGACATGGCTGTTATTTTGTTGATCATATCTGTCGGAATCTGACGATGTCCATCTTGCCTTTTTGTAATATCATAAGTATCCTGGTTTTGGCTGGGATAGGGTTAAATTTCTTCCTAGTGCTGTGTTTTGGGTTTAGTATGAGGAGAATGTTGATAACACACTGATGTTTTCAGTTG
>NW_009226155.1:79789-80323 GCF_000690835.1 Fulmarus glacialis | reverse complement strand
CCCCCTGCCCCACTGGCGGGGGGAGTGAGCGAGTGGCTGCGTGGTATTTGGCTGTCTGCCAGGTTAAACCACGACAATAAGCCAGTGATTCAAAGTACAGCAAAATGATAACCTTGACCCAGATCCCAGAGGTGATAAACAGCACAACAGGGAGCATATCCTGCAAATAAGGCGTTACATAACACAACTCTGAGAACAAGCATAACTTTGAGAGCAAATTAATCAGCATTGTGATCAGCAACGATCAAACGAATATAATGAATGTTTATAACAAATTTGTTCTAATGCGGTCTGGCCAGATTTGTTGTTATCCCCACGTTGGGTGCCTCCCTAGACCCAGGTCGGACAACCTATTTGCACGTCAGGACTGCTACAGACCTCCACCAGAGTTTCCTCTGGCTTCACCCTGCCCAGGCATAGTTCAGTTCATTCCCCTTTGCTGAAGCAGATACTGTCCTGGTTTTGGCTGGGATAGAGTTAATTTTCTTCCTAGTAGCTGGTATAGTGCTGTGTTCTGGATTTTATATGAGAATA